>NC_068446.1:3941790-3991790 GCF_023373465.1 Oncorhynchus keta
TTCCATTGATTCCATTCCAGCCACTACAATGAGCCCGTTCTTCTATAGCTCCTCCCACCAACCTCCACTGGTGTGTGTGTGTGTGTGTGTGTGTGTGTGTGTGTGTGTGTGTGTGTGTGTGTGTGTGTGTGTGTGTGTGTGTGGGACAGGATATGTTGACTGATCACTGCGATTTCGGACGTTTGAAAAGGTCCCGAGAATGTCGATATGTGCATTCCTCTGCGCTCACCGTAAAAAAATGGTTGCCCAGCACAGGGAGCACACTCTAGATGTGTGGAGCCAGTGTGCGCTGCTTAGACCCCTGCGCCGCTCAGACCCCTGCGCCATGGCAGTTCACAATGTTCTAGCAAGCCGTGAGAATACATGAGAATATTGATGATACCTGGTGGTAATTTTGTTTTAAACCTTCCCCAAACCATAGCCCTAATCTTAACCACTTGTTCTAGCAAGCCGTGAGAATACATGAGAATATTGATGATACCTGGTGGTAATTTTGTTTTAAACCTTCCCCAAACCATAGCCCTAATCTTAACCACTTGAAATTAAACTTAACCCTTTGAGTTGTTTCTGTTTTAACCCTGTAACCATGGAGAATTAACTCTGTAACCATGGAGAATTAACTCTGTAACCATGGAGAATTAACTCTGTAACCATGCAGAATTAACTCTGTAACCATGCAGAAATAACTCTGTAACCATGCAGAATTAACTCTGTAACCACGCAGAATTAACCCTGTAACCACGCAGAATTAACTCTGTAACCACGCAGAATTAACTCTGTAACCATGCAGAATTAACTCTGTAACCATGAGGAATGAATGCGTGAAAAATAGACTGTGATCTTTTTGGGATATGATGCCTACCTGTCGCCCAGCCTTCCCTGGAAAACCTGGTAACCCAACTAGTCCTGGGAGGCCGTCAGGCCCAGCGTATCCCTCCATGCCTCTGGGTCCAGGTAAACCAATGGCCCCCTGGGAAATACAAAACAACAATATCAGACTCAATCTGTCAGGTCTCCATGGACATACTTGTAAAGGCATTAGCTATGGGAGCTAACCTGAATGTTCAGGTCTCAGCCAGACAAGGTCACTTATCACTAGTGCAGTTGATCCAACCAGCTACGCTACGATACACTAACCCTCTCATCTCCCAACCTTTTCCAGTCCCCCCCCAGTGCCTCCTCCCCCATTAATTGGCTGTATATACATCTAACTTCAGAGACATCTGGAATTAAGAGATGCATTCCTGACTGGCAGTGATGGACTGGGATCTAAAACTGTTTTATGGAAAATAAAGGGAAGTTCATTTTGACCACAACCTATTGCTAGGTTCTAATGTTGTAAAGACTGACTATTCTGTATACTGCACTGAACATTCTGTCTTGCTACTTCAACAAAACAAACCCAATGAAATGTCACTTCATGGAGAGTATACACTACCGTTCAAAAGTTTGGGGACACTTAGAAATGTTCTTGTTTTTGAAAGAAAAGCTATTTTTGTTGTCCATTAAAATAACATTAAATTGATCAGAAATACAGTTTAGACATTGATAATGACAATTGTAGCTGGAAACGGTTGATTTTTAATGATATATCTAGATAGGCGTACAGAGGCCCATTATCAGTGTAACAGTACAACTTTAGACCGTCCCCTCGCCCATACCCGGGCGCGAACCAGGGACCCTCTGCACGCATCAACAACAGTCACCCTCGAAGCATCGTCACCCATCGCTCCACAAAAGCCGCGGCCCTTGCAGAGCAAGAGGAACTACTACTTCAAGGTCTCAGAGCAAGTGACGTCACCGATTGAAACGCTATTTAGCTTCTCTCACCCGCTAACTAAGCTAGCCGTTTCACATCCGTTACATCAGCAACCATCACTCCTGTGTTCCAATGGCACGTTGTGTTAGCTAATCCAAGTTTATCATTTTAAAAGGCTAATTGATCATTAGAAAACACTTTTGCAATTATGTTAGCACAGCTGAAAGCTGTTTGAGCTGATTAAAGAAGCAATACAACTGGCCTTTGGACTAGTTGAGTATCTGGAGCATCAATATTAGTGGGTTCGATTACAGGTTCAAAATGTCCAGAAACAAAGATCTTTCTTCTGAAACTCATCAGTCTATTCTTGTTCTGAGAAATGAAGGCTATTTCATGTGAGAAAAGGCCAAGAAACTGAAGATCTTGTACAACACTGTGTACTACTCCCTTCACAGTACAGCACAAACTGACTCTAACCAGAATAGAAAGAGGAGTGAGAGGTCCCAGTGCACAACTGAGCAAGAGGACGAGTACATTAGAGTGTCTATTTTGAGAAAGAGCATCACAGAGTCGCCTCTTCACTGTTGACGTTGAGACTGGTGTTTTGCGGGTAACTATTTAATGAAGCTGCCAGTTGAGGACTTTTGAGGCATCCGTTTCTCAAATTAGACAATCTAATGTACTTTTCCTCTTGCTCAGTTGTGCACCGGGGCCTCCCACTCCTCTTTTTAATTTGTCTAGAGTCAGTTTGCGCTGTTCTGTTTCTCAGAACAAGAATAGACTGATGAATTTCAGAAGAAAGTGCTTAATTTCTGGCCATTTTGAGCCTGTAATCGAACCCACAAATGCTGATGCTCCAGATACTCAACTAGTCTAAAGAAGGCCAGTTTTATTGCTTCTTTAATCAGAACAGTTTTCAGCTGTGCTAACAAAATTGCAAAAGGGTTTTCTAATGATCAATTAGCCTTTTAAAATGATAAACTTGGATTATCTAACACAATGTGTCATTGGAACACAGGAGTGATGGCTGCTGATAATGGGCCTCTGTACGCTTTCGTAGATATCCCATAAATCTGCCGTTTCCAGCTAAAATAGTCATTGACAACAATAACAATGTCTACACTGTTTTTTCTGACAAATTTTATGTTATTTTAATGGACAAAAAAAAGGTTTTCTTCCAAAAACAAGGACATTTCTAAGTGACCCCAAACTTGTGAATGGTAGTGGATGTTCTGGACATAGTTATGGAGTGCTCTGTAAATACCATTACTCAGCATGCTCTCTCCGCAATAACCCTTTCTGTGCTGTTTCCATCACTCCATGACCTCCCGCCATAATCTCTCCTTCCTCGTTTCTCTCTCACCCTGTTTCTCCCCCATACAAAGCAGTCCATAACGATGTAAATGTCCTCTCCAAGTAACTTATTGCATGGGGTTTGTTTATTGTAGTACTGTAGTACAGAATGTACGGTTGAGTATATCTCTTTCCTCCCTCTGTACCTCTCTACATCTCTCGCATCTCCTTCAGTCTTCACTCTATGTCCACTCTGCATTGTGGTGATGCGATACTTACTTCAACACCAGCGGTCCCAGTCAGGCCCCTCACTCCTTTCTTTCCTTCTAGGCCCTGTAAAAAATGCACACAGACACACAATCTAATAATATACACATTCACATAGACAGATACACATAGATACAGACAGATACACATAGATACAGACAGACAGACACAGATACAGACAGATACACACAGATACAGACAGATACACATAGACAGACAGACAGACACAGATACAGACAGATACACACAGATACAGACAGATACACATAGATACAGACAGATACACATAGATACAGACAGACAGACACAGATACAGACAGATACACATAGACAGACAGACAGACACAGATACAGACAGATACACACAGATACAGACAGATACACATAGCTACAGACAGATACACATAGATACAGACAGATACACATAGATACAGACAGATACACATAGATACAGACAGATACACATAGATACAGACAGATACACATAGATACAGACAGATACACATAGATACAGACAGACACAGATACAGACAGATACACACAGATACAGACAGATACACATAGACAGACAGACAGACACAGATACAGACAGATACACACAGATACAGACAGATACACATAGATACAGACAGATACACATAGATACAGACAGACAGACACAGATACAGACAGATACACACAGATACAGACAGATACACATAGATACAGACAGACAGACACAGATACAGACAGATACACACAGATACAGACAGATACACATAGATACAGACAGATACACATAGATACAGACAGATACACATAGATACAGACAGATACACATAGATACAGACAGACAGACAGACACAGATACAGACAGATACACATAGATACAGACAGATACACATAGATACAGACAGATACACATAGATACAGATACAGACAGATACACACAGATACAGACAGATACACATAGATACAGACAGACAGACACAGATACACACAGATACAGACAGACAGACACAGATACAGACAGATACACACAGATACAGACAGATACACATAGATACAGACAGATACACATAGATAGAGACAGACAGACATAGATAGAGACAGACAGACAGACAGACAGACAGACAGACAGACAGACAGACAGACAGACAGACAGACAGACAGACAGACAGACAGACAGACAGACAGACAGACAGACAGACAGACAGACAGACAGACAGACAGACAGACAGACAGACAGACAGACAGACAGACAGACAGACAGACAGACAGACAGACAGACAGACAGGACACATTCATTCCAACTGTTTAGTACCAATAAATCCTTAAAAAAATATATGTTTTGTATCATGTGTGATTACTTTAGGCTTAGTTCTTTACTATAAACTAAATGGACGTATACATATGCAGTTCTGTGTAGTGCATGTGTAACTCATGGGCCTCTAGTCTTGTGTTACTCTAGTAAGGTATATGTGTGCATGCAATATGTGAAGACCACATTCAGGCTCTATTCAAAACTCCACGCCAAGGTGAATACATTCACAGGAATCCTATCTCTATACAGTATCCACTCAATCTGAATAAATAGGCAAATAGGCCAACTCACGTGTCTTAACAAGTCAAAGGTGTTTAGAACTAGGTACAGTATGTAGATAACTCAGCTTGTGTTAGGAAATATGCAGATCAAAGAAGAATATACATAAAGAGCTTACATTCCATGAAGAGCAACATCATGTAAGAAATAATCATTTTCACAGCTGAAAATGTATATTCACATTAAAATCATTAAGACTTCAAGTGAAATAATTCAGACTTGAAACAAAATTATTCTGATTTGAAGTGAAGTAATTCAGACTTGAAGTGAAGTAATTCAGACTTGAAGTGAAGTAATTCAGACTTGAAGTGAAGTAATTCAGACTTGAAGTGAAGTAATTCAGACTTGAAGTGAAGTAATTCAGACTTGAAGTGAAGTAATTCAGACTTGAAGTGAAGTAATTCATTTTTTCCCAAAAGTTTAACTGATGCCAACGTTTTGCATTCCAGTATATATTCTCAAGCTTGCCTTTCGTGTTCAGAGAATAAAATAAGAAAATGAAGAGTTGCCTTGTGGAAATCAGACAGAACACTTTGAAGCATGAAGTGCATAGTGGGTGGCCAAGCAAACAATTCTCTTCTTTCACCCCCCCCCACCCATTTCCCTCCATTCCTCATTCCTCTTTCTCTAATATCAAAGGCACCCTGTCTGCATTGTTTTGGCCCAGTCTGATTTCATGGCAGTAAAATCGTTTTTGTCTCTCCCTTCATGTTTTCTGTTATGAGGAGGTAGCAGACCCAAGCAAAAAGGCGAGAGAATGCTTACACGCTGGCACTTCAGATTGTTGATCGAGAGCAAAAAGAGGGATGGGTAAAAACCAGTTATCTCTCCGGTTATCTAACGGCTATCATGAGTTGTAGTTTGGAAGTGAGTGTCTCCTCTTCTATCATAGTACGGGCAGGTGATTGCTTATTAAACCTAACCCTCGTGGTGTTCAGAGCCAAGGAAGCCTGTAGGAAGGCTTCTGCAGTAGCCTGGTGATAACACGTTATTGACCATCTACAGTGTACTGTAACAGTTCATCTAGAGATCATGATTTAACAAACTCTGTCCTTTCCTTTCCCCAAGCCTGGAGCAGCATGAATCAGACACAGGGATTCACAAATAATCACACACACGCACCTGAGTTCCCATTTCTCCTTTTGGGCCCTGTTCTCCAGGTTCCCCTGGTGTTCCCTAGACAACAACAATCGCACTTATTTGATTTATTCTTATGTCAATGTGCAAAATGTGACACAGAAATCAATGCTGATAAGACCTACACAGAGCATTGTATTGGACTTACAGGAAGACCTGGCGCTCCAACAGCCCCACGATGTCCACTGGTACCCATATGACCCTGAAAACACCAACGAGACAAACACATTATATTCGGGTGAAACCCTACCGCCACAAAGTCACTTCAACTGGGTATATAAACGAGGAGATGAAGTCAGGTCATTTAGTGACAGCTAGGGGTCAGGGGACAGTCAACTGTGTCTTGTTCCACTATGTGCTACACAAGGTTATCAGAGGTCCTTCAGGTTGAAATGTTTCACAATAACAATGTGCGAGCGTTAAAACGAGTATCGATATTTCTTTCAACAGCAGTAAACACCATATGGTCCTCTAAGGTGCATACCATATGAATAACAAACCCACATAGTGCTGTAGTTCCCAGGCCAAGCTGTGTAGGTACATCTTTTATTACAGTCGGCTGTAGGTGGCTCAGACTAAATGGGCTCTATAAATTTACCACTAAGTGTGGGGGGGGGGAGCCCCATAGGTCGACCCGGACGTAGAGAGAGAGAGAGAGAGAGAGAGAGAGAGAGAGAGAGAGAGAGAGAGAGAGAGAGAGAGAGAGAGAGAGAGAGAGAGAGAGAGAGAGAGAGAGAGAGAGAGAGAGAGAGATGGACCTTTAGTTTAATTAATGGAATCCTGAAAGTCACTGAAGCCTCTCAACAAGCCAAATAAAGACACTGTGACTTTGAACCCAGATCCAGTTCAGCAGAAAAATGCTTATAAATGCTTAATAACCCAGTGCACTCAAAACACTTTACTGTGTTTTATATATTTCCAAACGAGGTTGGAATAATACTGTGAAATTGTGAATATGATGATAATGCCCTTTAAATGTAAGAGCTGTTTGAAAAGACTGCCTGAAATTTCAGCCTGTTTTGGTGGGATGGAGTTTTGGCCTGCCTGGTGACATCACCATGAATGAGTTAATAGACCAATAGGAAAGAGAGTTCTCTACCAATAACAGCTATGTGTCAGTCTTCACCTCCCCAATTAGACCAATGTCAGACAGTCCTAGCAAAATTCTTGCTTGAGAAATTGCTCTTAATAAGAAGCATTTATTTTCTTCCTTTTGGCAATTTTGATTGAAAACATTCACAGTTAGCTACTTAATTGTTACTCATTGCATTGGGCCTTTAAAGCGCTCTCTCTCTCTCTCTCTCTCTCTCTCTCTCTCCTCTCTCTCCTCTCTCTCCTCTCTCTCCCTCTCTCTCCTCTCTCTCCTCTCTCCTCTCTCTCTGGCAGACTGTCTGAGGAGGGCTGCGTTTTGGGAAACTATTTATAGGAGGGGAGAAGTCTGGCAAATGTCCCGCTGGGGATTCTAGGATTCCACTCTCCACGACTTTCATCTTGTACTGCTACCTTCACACCTGACTTGAACTGTTTGTGTGTGTGTGTGTTTCACCGGTGTGAGTTTTCAGTGTCTATGCCAATAGCACCAGATTTCCTCCTGGCTTATCGCTAGGAATTCAGTAATCCGGGATGCTCTGTGTCTCAGATATGTGTGGTCTCAACAGGCCTGCTTTTCAACCCAGCACCAAAACAATAACAAAGGAAGCAGAACAGAAAAACAACCTGAAATGTGATTTGGTGATACATTCGATGTTGTGGTTTTTACACTGGTTTTACCTGATATCCCTCATCTCCAGGCTCTCCGCGATCTCCTCGCTCGCCCGGGGGACCCTGCCAAAACACACGCACACACCATCAGATGAGTAGGGCGACCACTTTGTGACAAAGTGTACGTTAGGGCTCTGAATATGTTAAGGAACAGCTGTGTTTCACCTTAAACACTCTGCCATGGATCATCTTAGTTTGGGCTGGAGTGAAACACTAAGGGCTAGTGTATCTGTCATAGTATGGGCTTTAGCCACAATACCGTCTTTCGCAAAGGTTACACTACTTACAATCTGTACTATACCACTACTATACCACTACTATACCACTTTGGACATCCACTCTCTTGGACCTCTGTTCAGCATGGTTGGACAGCTATACCTCAAGCAACACCACTATTAGAACATTCTTATGTAATGCTTTAATAGGGTGACATTTTGACTCACCCCTAAGCCACACACTCATAGGAAAAGGAAGGATAAGTTGAAGGAAGGCAAGACCTACTGGTTCACCTAGTGGCCCGGCAGGTCCTGATGTCTTACTGTCTTCTCCGGAGTAACCCTGAAACACAACACGCCAAAGTATCACACTCTGACACAACTTAATCAGCTCATAACTCAGGACATTTGGCACTAAAATATGCTGAACACGGAGATCTAAGATTTGTCGAGCTCTATTTTAATAAGCCTAATGCAATGGTACATCTAAGCTCTGGTGGGTAACGCACTAGGTCCAGGAGTGCGTCCTCAATATTTCCACAGCTGTTATTATGAGCTCAATAGCTGGCGGTGGCACAAGATGCCGGGTTTTGATGAATAAACGACTTGTACGTGTAACGAGGGTTTCACTGGCCAATCAAGACATTCCATGGCTTAACACTACATGTCTCAAGTTCTGCAGGTTATTGCGCTGTCTTCAACTCCGACTCGGCTAGGGGCATGGAATATCCTAGTCCATTAAGGCTTGATACTACAGCTTATTAAACAGCACAGTAATGAGTGATAGCAACAGAAGAAGAAAAAAAATCTGGTGTTTTGCTCAATATGTTCGTAGTGTTGACAGTCGACATTGTTGTGATGGCCGTAACGAGTATTTGGCAATTACGCATCGCACTTCTCCTCAAATAAAAAAAAATACAGTTTCCTGTAAATTGTATTGCATGTGTGAGGCACGTTCTCAATAAGCAAGTTATACATGCTTCTAAGTACGAGTTTCACTAGATTATCTCTCTAATAACAGGAGCACGTTAAAATAATGTAATTAGCCGACATGTATAAAAAATGGGATGTCTGCTTTCATGGATTTGATGTTATCTATCACATGACATCTAGTGGTCATTCAGATAATCACAGGTGTCATATCTGTCCCTCTGTGTGGCACATGTACAAATATATGATAAAACATATATATACTTTGGATGACGAAGCAGTAAAACATTATCCTGAATATTGGTGTTCAATAGGATGGTTTCAGCATGAAATCGCCTTTATGTATATATTGTTTCATACTATTTATTTTACTATGTCAATATCTGTGTTTTGGCATCAAACTGGTGGCAGTTGAGTTGCAGAGTTAATTGAGTTGTAGAGTTAATTGAGTTGCAGAGTTAATTGAGTTGCAGCGTTAATTGAGTTGCAGCGTTAATTGAGTTGCAGAGTTAATTGAGTTGCAGAGTTAATTGAGTTGCAGAGTTAATTGAGTTGCAGAGTTAATTGAGTTGCAGAGTTAATTGAGTTGCAGAGTTAATTGAGTTGCAGAGTTAATTGAGTTGCAGCGTTAATTGAGTTGCAGCGTTAATTGAGTTGCAGAGTTAATTGAGTTGTAGAGTTAATTGAGTTGCAGCGTTAATTGAGTTGCAGCGTTAATTGAAAAAAATGCCATTCTTGATTAGCCCTTTGCTGCACACATTTTGGTTTTTCCCACAAAAAATATTACATCCTATTTCTTGGAAGATTTAGGCTTTCTGATAATAATAGTAAAATATCACTTTTATCCCCCACATTTAAAGAAAATACATGTTTGCTACCTCAGGGCGTCACTGTGCCATAAGGGTACTAAAACACCAAGGAAAATCAGATATTTTCAGAACATTTATTCAGTGAAATAATATGTATCCTATCAAACACCAATGGATTCACAAAGTTGATGGTTATTTTGATATATTTTGATTGGTTTAACACTTTTCTGGTTTCACGATTCCATATGTGTTATTTCATAGTTTTAATGGATTCACTATTATTCTACAATATAGAAAATAGTACAAATAAAAAAAACTGGTAGGTTCGTCCAAACTTTGGACTGGTACTGCATATATACAGTCTGCATATTTTGTTTTGTATGACTATTCTTCTGGGGGTGCTGCAGAACACTCATCACCCTTACTTCCCACTGCTATGGAGATGAATTCACCTTTCAGTGAGTTACTGAGTTACCAGTGACCAGTGTAGGATCCTCAGAGGAGGAAGGAGAGGACCGTTGTCCTCAGTGAATTTCATTCAAATTAAAATAGTCAAACATGAAAAAAAACGTTATCCTTTTTCGATAAAACTATACTAAATAAAGTGCCTTCGGAAAGAATTCAGACCCTTTGACTTTCTCCACATCTTGTTACGTTCCATCCTTATCCTAAAATTGATTAACTTGTTATTTTCATCAATCTTTATTTCATCTTTATTTAACCAGGCAAGTCAGTTAACAACAAATTATGAATGATGGAGGCCACTGTGTTCTAGGAAGAGTCTCGGTGGTTCCAAACTTCTTCCATTTAAGAATGATGGAGGCCACTGTGTTCTAGGAAGAGTCTCGGTGGTTCCAAACTTCTTCCATTTAAGAATGATGGAGGCCACCGTGTTCTAGGAAGAGTCTCGGTGGTTCCAAACTTCTTCCATTTAAGAATGATGGAGGCCACTGTGTTCTAGGAAGAGTCTCGGTGGTTCCAAACTTCTTCCATTTAAGAATAATGGAGGCCACTGTGTTCTAGGAAGAGTCTCGGTGGTTCCAAACTTCTTCCATTTAAGAATGATGGAGGCCACTGTGTTCTAGGAAGAGTCTCGGTGGTTCCAAACTTCTTCCATTTAAGAATGATGGAGGCCACTGTGTTCTAGGAAGAGTCTCGGTGGTTCCAAACTTCTTCCATTTAAGAATGATGGAGGCCACTGTGTTCTAGGAAGAGTCTCGGTGGTTCCAAACTTCTTCCATTTAAGAATGATGGAGGCCACTGTGTTCTAGGAAGAGTCTCGGTGGTTCCAGACTTCTTCCATTTAAGAATGATGGAGGCCACTGTGTTCTAGGAAGAGTCTCGGTGGTTCCAAACTTCTTCCATTTAAGAATGATGGAGGCCACTGTGTTCTAGGAAGAGTCTCGGTGGTTCCAAACTTCTTCCATTTAAGAATGATGGAGGCCACCGTGTTCTAGGAAGAGTCTCGGTGGTTCCAAACTTCTTCCATTTAAGAATGATGGAGGCCACCGTGTTCTAGGAAGAGTCTCGGTGGTTCCAAACTTCTTCCATTTAAGAATGATGGAGGCCACTGTGTTCTAGGAAGAGTCTCGGTGGTTCCAAACTTCTTCCATTTAAGAATGATGGAGGCCACTGTGTTCTAGGAAGAGTCTCGGTGGTTCCAAACTTCTTCCATTTAAGAATGATGGAGGCCACTGTGTTCTAGGAAGAGTCTCGGTGGTTCCAAACTTCTTCCATTTAAGAATGATGGAGGCCACTGTGTTCTAGGAAGAGTCTCGGTGGTTCCAAACGTCTTCCATTTAAGAATGATGGAGGCCACTGTGTTCTAGGAAGAGTCTCGGTGGTTCCAGACTTCTTCCATTTAAGAATGATGGAGGCCACTGTGTTCTAGGAAGAGTCTCGGTGGTTCCAAACTTCTTCCATTTAAGAATGATGGAGGCCACTGTGTTCTAGGAAGAGTCTCGGTGGTTCCAAACTTCTTCCATTTAAGAATGATGGAGGCCACTGTGTTCTAGGAAGAGTCTCGGTGGTTCCAAACTTCTTCCATTTAAGAATGATGGAGGCCACTGTGTTCTTGGTGACCTTCAATGAGGCATCATTTGTTTGTTCCCCAGATCTGTGCCTCGACACAATCCTGTCTCAGAGCTCTACGGACAATTCTTTTGAGTGGTATTAAACGTGTCACTCTCTGTCACCTTGATTACTCAAAATTGTGTTTGCGTGTGATTATGGGGTGTATTCATTCCACCGATTCTGTTAAAAAACGTTTCTTAAACAAAAGCAAAATAAATTAAACTGGGATAAAAAAAACGGAATTTGTCCAATAGAAATTCACATTGGCAACTGTTGGACTAATGATTGCTCCCTAGATCAGCTAGATGCAGGCAAGAGTGTGCAGCTGTATTAAATGTGTCACCGTGATTACTCAAAATTGTATACATTCAACATTTTCATTCATTGCCTAAGACCTAGGTTGTAGTAACCTCATGATGGGTACAGGGAAAATTTGAGTATAATGTAGTAGCCTAAACCTATTGAAGTTACATTGAGCTGGGTGAATGGAATATGAATGACAGTCATCTAATATGCATGCTTTTCGTAGAGTTGCCTCACATTAGCTGTACTTGGAGGAGGCTCCCACCAAACTTTCCGCTCCCTGCATTTACATGACCATCCATTCTGGTCTGGAATTTAGCGATTTTATTACGGTTTTGGTTAGCGATTGCATCACCGTCATGGTTTTGTTTTTGACCTGCCTCGTTGAGGGCCTCTTCGGCCTCCTCCTATTACCTGCTGCACTGCTCCCCGCCTGCCATGCTCTCTGTGTGTCTCTGTGTGTCTCTCTGTGTGTCTCTCTCTGTGTGTCTCTCTGTGTGTGTCTCCATCACTGTGTCTCTCTCTGTGTGTCTCCATCACTGTGTCTCTCTCTGTGTGTCTCCATCACTGTGTCTCTCTCTGTGTGTCTCCATCACTGTGTCTCCATCTGTGTGTCTCCATCACTGTGTCTCCATCACTGTGTCTCCATCACTGTGTCTCTCATCTCTGTGTCTCTCTCTCTCTCTGTGTCTCTCTCTCTCTCTCTCTCTCTCTCTCTCTCTCTCTCTCTCTCTCTCTCTCTCTCTCTCTCTCTCTCTCTCTCTCTGGTCTCTCTGTGCTACATATCTTCGATTGTTCTGTTAACTTTGTACGTGCTTAGCGCTGCGTTTTCTCTCTCATGTTAATTGATAGGGCAATAAACAAACATGCTGTTGTTGCTCTTTTTGCTGTTGTCTACCCTTGGCTTTTACAAGGTTGGCGATACTTTTAGAGCCCGTTGCTCTGTGAATGAGGGATTACTGTTTCTCCCTTGTGCCTTGGGAAAAAACACACTCTTGCTCTGTGAATGAGGGAATGTATTACTGTTTCTACCTCGTGCCTTGGGAAAAACCACACTCTTGCTCTGTGAATGAGGGAATATATTACTGTTTCTACCTCGTGCCTTGGGAAAAACCACACTCTTGCTCTGTGAATGAGGGAATATATTACTGTTTCTACCTCGTGCCTTGGGAAAAACCACACTCTTGCTCTGTGAATGAGGGAATATATTACTGTTTCTACCTCGTGCCTTGGGAAAAACCACACTCTTGCTCTGTGAATGAGGGAATATATTACTGTTTCTACCTCGTGCCTTGGGAAAAACCACACTCTTGCTCTGTGAATGAGGGAATATATTACTGTTTCTACCTCGTGCCTTGGGAAAAACCACACTCTTGCTCTGTGAATGAGGGAATATATTACTGTTTCTACCTCGTGCCTTGGGAAAAACCACACTCTTGCTCTGTGAATGAGGGAATGTATTACTGTTTCTACCTCGTGCCTTGGGAAAAACCACACTCTTGCTCTGTGAATGAGGGAATATATTACTGTTTCTACCTCGTGCCTTGGGAAAAACCACACTCTTGCTCTGTGAATGAGGGAATATATTACTGTTTCTACCTCGTGCCTTGGGAAAAACCACACTCTTGCTCTGTGAATGCATGCGAGAACTCTGCACATTTCTCCCAAACAACATGTGAGAAATCGGACTTTTGCGTTTACATGTCAGGACTGTTCTCTTGGTACTTAACCACGTCTCTGAACTTTACACATCTCCTGAAATTAAAAGACTCTGGTGACTGTGGATTGTTGTTCAAGTGCTGTCTGTAAATCCACATGTTGTAACCCCCGACCTAGACATGCCATTATCTTGCAGCTTCTACTGTCTGGAAATGTGCAATCTAACCCAGGTCCTGATATTCTTACCCCTGCCGAATTCAGTAGTCGGCAGGGGTTGTATTGGATTGTATTTTCAAATTGTTATCACAGCATGTCAACTCTGAGTTGGTCTTGATGGGGGATCTGAATAAGAATTGGTTAACATCTAGCTCTGATCAACTCAAAATTATATGCAATACCTATAATCTCAGTCAAGATTGTCAACAGTGTAACTAGGTTGAATGTAAAGTATCATCTGAAAACCTCTGATTGATTTGATCTTAACCAACACTTCTCATCGTTTTCATGCATCTGGTAATTTTTGACAAATTACATACGTCATCACTCTGCTATTGCCTGTGTGAGAGATGGTAAAATTCCTAAGTGATCTCCACGTGTCATTACGAAAAGAAACTGGAAGCAGTTTGATATTCAAGGTTTTTTACATTAAGTATTTAGCATTGAATGGAATAGTTTTGAATGAATCCCTGTTGTCGAATTAGCATTTTCTTACTTCTACAACGCATTCCAGGGTGTATGCAATAGGCCCCTTTATACATACAATCAGGATTAAGGTCAGAGAGAACCCTTGGTTTACTGATGAATTTACTAAAATCATAAGGGAACAAGCTCAAGCTAAAAATAGGTTTTTATTACCGGCACAAGGCTTGTTTTTCTCTGGAGGCCAGGAAGGAGATGGTATGATATGTACATTGCTGCCGGCTTTAGATTTTAGTGATGTTATATACAGCTCTGGAAAAAATGAAGAGACCACTGGAAAATTATCAGTTTCTCTGATTTTACTATTTATAGGTATGTGTTTGGGTAAAAAGGCTTGCTAGAATAATTGCTTTATTCTATAAACTACTGACAACATTTCTTCCAAATTCCAAATAAAATATTGTCAAAAAATGACAACTGGTCAAAAAAACTAAAAAGATGCAGTGTTGTCAGACCTTGAATAATGCAAAGTAAATAAGTTCATATTCATTTTTAAACAACACAATACCAATGTTTTAACTTAGGAAGAGTTCAGAAATCAATATTTTGTGGAATAACCCTGATTTTCAATCACAGCTTTCATACGTCTTGGCCTGCTCTCCACCAGACTTTCACATTGATGTTGGGTGACTTTATGCCACTCCTGGCAGCGAAAATTCAAGCAGCTCAGCTTTGTTTGATGGCTTGTGACCATCCATCTTCCGTCTTCCTCATGGGCTGGCCCATGACAGGGTCTTGATCTGGTGGTCCTCCAGTTGTCCTTTTCTGCAAATAAACGCTCTAAATGACAATATTTGTATTTGGAATTTGGGAGAAATGTTGTCAGTAGTTTATGGAATAAAACAAAAATGTAAATTTTACCCAAACACATACCTATAAATAGTTAAACCAGAGAAACAGATCATTTTGTAGTGGTCTCTTCATTTTTTCCGGAGCTGTATATGCAGGGCTCAACCACTACCCTGAGAGAACTTGATTCAGTATATCATGTGGCCCTCAGGTTCATTATCAATCAAAAATGTCTGACACATCATTGTGATCTCTACAGCGCCGTTGGCTGGGCGTCATTGACCTTGTGCAGGCTTAAGCGCTGGTATACACAGATTTATAAGGCCATATTGGGTAAAATGCTATTTTATCTCTGTTCATTTTTAATCCGATCAGTAAATAAATATCAATTACGGTCCCATTCTCATTTGCTTTTAACAGTACCAAGACTTAGAAAAGGTTATGGTAGAAATCATTTTAGTTACTCAGCTCCGTGGTCCTGGGATTCTCTCCTGAACATGAGTCATGTTGGTGGTTTAAACACCTGGTCGATGTAAATATCATAGAAGAGTGTAATTGTCTTTAGGTCAGCTTTATTGTTTTTCTTTTTTTCTTTACGTAATATGTAATTGTTGTACTGTATGTGTGTCAATGTTATGTTAGTGTGTGTAAGTTGTTTTGTCTGAAACTTTGTCCCCCTGCTGCTGTTGGACCAGGTCTCTTGGAAATTTTAACTCAATGAGAAAAACCTGTATAAATAAAGGCAAAAACATTTTATATATATATATATATATATATATATATATGCTATAATAGAAATAAGGCCATGCTCATAAAAAAATCTATCATCCTCCCTCATCTTAAACGACACCAACTGCCGCTTGTTTTGACTTAAATCTATTTGAAAGTCTATGGCAAGCCCTGGAAATATTTTTTTTTACAATAATCAACAACCCATTTGACAGAGCTTGAAGAATTTAGAAAAGAATAATGGGAAAGTGTTGCACAAACCCAGGTGTGGAAAGAGTCTCTTAGAGACTCACCCAGAAAGACTCACAGCTTCAATCGCTGCCAAAGGTGCATCTGCAAAGTATCGAGTGTGAATACTAATCTAAATGAGATATTTATGCGTTTCATTTTCAATTTTTTTCTAAAAACATGTTTTCACTTTGTCACTATAGGGTATTGTGTGGAGATGGGTGAGAGAAAAAAAAAACAATTTAATCCATTTAAATTTAAAGTCAAAGGGTAGGAATACTTTCTGAAGGCACTGTACATGGCATATATGTTTAAAAGGCTAAAAACGTAATACTGTGTGCAGAAGGAGGACAAATGCTCACGTTACCTTTTCACCTTTGGGCCCAGGAGGTCCAATGGTTCCTGGCTTACCAGCGTGGCCCTAAGAATAACCAAACCCATGATTATTCACCTGACAAGTCATACACTGCAACTCACTGACAGACAGTACAATAACACAGAACTTGACATGGCGTAGATTGGATCCTGGCTTACCAGCGTGGCCCTAAGAATAACCAAACCCATGATTATTCACCTGACAAGTCATACACTGCAACTCACTGACAGACAGTACAAAAACACAGTACTTGACATGGCGTAGATTGGATCCTGGCTTACCAGCGTGGCCCTAAGAATTACCAAACCCATGATTATTCACCTGACAAGTCATACACTGCAACTCACTGACAGACAGTACAATAACACAGAACTTGACATGGCGTAGATTGGATCCTGGCTTACCAGCGTGGCCCTAAGAATAACCAAACCCATGATTATTCACCTGACAAGTCATACACTGCAACTCACTGACAGACAGTACAAAAACACAGAACTTGACATGGCGTAGATTGGATCCTGGCTTACCAGCGTGGCCCTAAGAATAACCAAACCCATGATTATTCACCTGACAAGTCATACACTGCAACTCACTGACAGACAGTACAAAAACACAGAACTTGACATGGCGTAGATTGGATCCTGGCTTACCAGCGTGGCCCTAAGAATAACCAAACCCATGATTATTCACCTGACAAGTCATACACTGCAACTCACTGACAGACAGTACAATAACACAGAACTTGACATGGCGTAGATTGGATCCTGGCTTACCAGCGTGGCCCTAAGAATAACCAAACCCATGATTATTCACCTGACAAGTCATACACTGCAACTCACTGACAGACAGTACAATAACACAGAACTTGACATGGCGTAGATTGGATCCTGGCTTACCAGCGTGGCCCTAAGAATAACCAAACCCATGATTATTCACCTGACAAGTCATACACTGCAACTCACTGACAGACAGTACAAAAACACAGAACTTGACATGGCGTAGATTGGATCCTGGCTTACCAGCATGGCCCTAAGAATAACCAAACCCATGATTATTCACCTGACAAGTCATACACTGCAACTCACTGACAGACAGTACAATAACACAGAACTTGACATGGCGTAGATTGGATCCTGGCTTACCAGCGTGGCCCTAAGAATAACCAAACCCATGATTATTCACCTGACAAGTCATACACTGCAACTCACTGACAGACAGTACAAAAACACAGAACTTGACATGGCGTAGATTGGATCCTGGCTTACCAGCGTGGCCCTAAGAATAACCAAACCCATGATTATTCACCTGACAAGTCATACACTGCAACTCACTGACAGACAGTACAAAAACACAGAACTTGACATGGCGTAGATTGGATCCTGGCTTACCAGCATGGCCCTAAGAATAACCAAACCCATGATTATTCACCTGACTAGTCATACACTGCAACTCACTGACAGACAGTACAAAAACACAGAACTTGACATGGCGTAGATTGGATCCTGGCTTACCAGCGTGGCCCTAAGAATAACCAAACCCATGATTATTCACCAGACAAGTCATACACTGCAACTCACTGACAGACAGTACAAAAACACAGAACTTGACATGGCGTAGATTGGATCCTGGCTTACCAGCGTGGCCCTAAGAATAACCAAACCCATGATTATTCACCTGACAAGTCATACACTGCAACTCACTGACAGACAGTACAATAACACAGAACTTGACATGGCGTAGGTTGGATCCTGGCTTACCAGCGTGGCCCTAAGAATAACCAAACCCATGATTATTCACCTGACAAGTCATACACTGCAACTCACTGACAGACAGTACAAAAACACAGAACTTGACATGGCGTAGATTGGATCCTGGCTTACCAGCGTGGCCCTAAGAATAACCAAACCTATGATTATTCACCTGACAAGTCATACACTGCAACTCACTGACAGACAGTACAAAAACACAGAACTTGACATGGCGTAGATTGGATCCTGGCTTACCAGCGTGGCCCTAAGAATAACCAAACCCATGATTATTCACCTGACAAGTCATACACTGCAACTCACTGACAGACAGTACAATAACACAGAACTTGACATGGCGTAGATTGGATCCTGGCTTACCAGCGTGGCCCTAAGAATAACCAAACCCATGATTATTCACCTGACAAGTCATACACTGCAACTCACTGACAGACAGTACAAAAACACAGAACTTGACATGGCGTAGATTGGATCCTGGCTTACCAGCGTGGCCCTAAGAATAACCAAACCCATGATTATTCACCTGACAAGTCATACACTGCAACTCACTGACAGACAGTACAAAAACACAGAACTTGACATGGCGTAGATTGGATCCTGGCTTACCAGCGTGGCCCTAAGAATAACCAAACCCATGATTATTCACCTGACAAGTCATACACTGCAACTCACTGACAGACAGTACAAAAACAAAGAACCTGACATGGCGTAGATAGTCAACATGTGTTAACAGTGTATAATCATGGGTGTATAATAAACACACTAAGGACAGCAAAGGAGAAAGATATTTCCCTGGTAACTTGTGGTGCCCTACATCGTTATCTAACTAAAAAACAGAATTAGACTGGCAATGGCCTGGCGTCCTCCGGAGTTGCCAGAGGATTTGAGTATAAGGGTTTGAGGTTGACCATATCCAATTTACCTTTCTTCTTTGTTCCTGTTTGGTGTGTGTTGCTGTGATATTATTGATACATTCTGTTGTCTAGTTGTGTTTGACTCAAAAACAGAATGAAAACTGGCAATGACCTGGCTGTTGAGGTGCCAAAGAATGTGGTTTTAAGGGTTTTGGGTTGGGCTTTACCATTTCCAGTATAGCTTTCCTCTCTGTTCTGGCTTGACATTTTGTTTGCTTTGGTATTGATACGACACAGGTGTCCTGTTGTCTAGTTGTATTTGGCTGCAGAGCACTGTTGGTGTATGGGTGTGTGTGTGTGTGTGTGTGTGCAAGCTTGGTAGTGATTCGACACCAGGTGTTCTGTTGTCTTGTGTTGGACTAGACATAAGCCAGATGTGGAGGCAGCGGCCACGGCCACGCCTTGCTTGTCAGAGGAAAAGATGGTTCCAATCCACACATTATTTCACTTCAAGAGTGAAGGTTCAAAGCCAATGCAAAAAATACACAGAAAGAGACAGCCGGGGGAGTTGGCAATGGATGCCACCTCTTTAAGGAACTCTGGAATGGGCTTAAAGAGACTTAGAGATGACCTGAGGGCGTGTTGCGTTCAGTGGGATGTGTAGGAACAGAACAAAGGCCATGTCAGATCCTCTCAGGTCCTTTGGGGTGAATCTCTCTGAGGCATTGCTTGACTTGGACTGAAATAAGTGCCAGTGTTCATTTTGGGTGCCGGAACTGTTTATATTTAGGTGCAGGAGCTCCACAATACTTGTGATCTAATATTCTATAAGAGGAACAGGAGCTCAAGCAGTAGAACATTTTGAGGTGCAGGTATTCAGCTCTGGTGAGCTCTTGTCCAAGTCAAGCACTGCTTTGAGGTAGAGACGAATCTGATAAGGACACTTTAGAGTCATGATTTGGTGTGAATGACATGTCACCAGAACAGGACTTAGATTCACACCAGTTTTGTTGTTTGTATGTGTGTGTGTGTGTGTGTGTGTGTGTGTGTGTGTGTGTGTGTGTGTGTGTGTGTGTCTGTGTGTGTGTGTGTCTGTGTGTCTGTGTGTCTGTGTGTCTGTGTGTCTGTGACCGAGTGAGGCATTGACTTAAGGAGAGAAAGAAAGATCGAGAGAGACAAAGGGAGTGACGGAGAGAAAGAGAAAGACTGGGAGAAAGAGAAGTGTGTGTATGTTATTATTATAGCCAGACAGGAGTAACTCACTGTGTATCCTGCCATTCCAGGCATACCCCCAGGCCCCATAAATCCCGGATGACCCTGAAAATGATGCAGAAAACAGCCACACATTAGTTTTTACAGCAATTTGTTTTGATATTCTATCTGTACTATGTGGTAATGCTAAATATAACCTTGGCGTCTGAATCCATCGAACTGAGGGGTTGTATGTCACTAAGGCATACATATTTTCCTTCACCGGCTATCACAACAGAGTTTTCAAGGCCTAACACTGGAAAAGGAGTTCTGTTCTCAACTGAAAGGAACATCCTGGCGGTTTCTTCATTTTCCTGTGTGATCCCGTGCTGCAGGGGGAAAACGAGTATTCATATCCTCTGCTCTGTTTCTGACATCAGGCTTTTACAACTCATAACAGAACCTAATAGGGATATTGCTTGTCCGCAAATACTACCAGATTAGCAAGATGCTAATTGCTATACAAAACTTACAGTTAGAACTATAACTACTGTTCCCTGAAGGAGGGAAGCAAGGTACAACACAGCTATGGGAGGAGTTTGAGCGCTTGGCCTGACAAGGCCAATGAACCTCGTGCCTCAACGGAAGCCCCGCCTTCCACAGGTGATAAGGCCCTGGAAATGGGCGGCGTGGGGCCCAAAAAGGTGTTGTTCCTTGTTTCCCTCCTTCAGGGAACAGTAGTTATAGTCATAACTGTACATCCCCTTTGAGTCGGTCAACTCGGTACAACACAGCTACGGAGACATGAAATCACACTCCAAGCCAACCCCAGCGGACACCAATTGAAATTGCCCGCAGCACACCTGCAGTTCCCGGGTATTGTGCAATCTGTGCGCTGCCTAATGATCCTATCCTGCCACAGCCGTATTCACACTGTGGGCTACACTGGTGAGTGAAAGTCCACACTGGGACAATAGGAACCGAATCCGCAACAGTCTCTGTCTGTCGATGTATGCCACCACTGTCTCGCTGTTGGTCCTCATAATGGCCTGGCAAGAATGGGGAAAAAGCACCCGAGTACTATGTACACTGTCAAAAGCCCCAGCTAATTGATGTGCAGCACGCTCTGCGACATTGTCCGCAACTCCCAAATTGAGCTGCCCTTTTGCACAGCGCACTCCACCCTTGGGAGGATGAGTCTGTCGTGATCACTCTGCGGGATATAACTCGACCCATGGGTCCCTCCACCGAGCCAGAGCTGTAGGCATGATGGGGACACGGAGTGACCGGTTTAATTGGCACGGTGCGTCCAAGCGAGTGTCTATTATCTACCGCTGGAAAGGTTGCATCAGCAACAGGGGGGTGACCAGGGCTATTATAGAAACCATCATCCCTAATAGGCACAGGCACTGGCAAAAACGACATAGACAAAATTGGAGCAAGCAGCACGAAAACCGGCCTCCCAATAGGGGGACAAAAACCCACGATCCTCGATTGTGTCCGACTCGAGACGGAATGTACTGAGATGGAGCCAAATAGCTATTCCTTGATCCACTATGAAACCCAGAGACTGAACATGTGAAACCAGCATGAATGCAGGTAACAACACCCGCTCCCTTGGCTACCACTAGCCAATCATCCAGGTAGTCCAATATCCTGAGCGCCAGACACTGCACAGGGATGCACAACAAATTGTAGCCTGTACCCCGACTTCGCTGCTCACATAATCCAGGGCAGTTGGGTGACACAGACAGAGAGTCTCCCAAAATAGTGCCATCTGAAGGGGTGGAACATCACCTGTACATTTACACAATTTTCAGTGTCTGACTGTGGGGAAATGAGTCTTTATTCAGCTGACATTTGGAGGACTCAACTCTTGAAACACTGTAGAACTTGGGCTTCATACCCGATTGGTTGTGCCACTTGGGGGTACCGTTATCACAGTGAACATCTGAGTATCCTGGGACTAAACACCTCCCTGCAACTGGATCCTGGACTTCCTGACAGGCCACCCTCCAGGTGGTAAGGGTAGGTAACAACACATCCGCCACACTGATCCTCAGCACGGGGGCCCCTCAGGGATGTGTGCTCAGTCCCCTCCTGTACTCCCTGTTCACTCATGACTGCATGGCCAGGGACGACTCCAACACCATCATCAAGTTTGCAGATGACAACAGTGGTAGGCCTGTTCACTGATAATGATGAGACAGCCTACAGGGAGGAGGTCAGAGACCTGGCTGTGTGGTGCCAGGACAACAACCTCTCCCTCAACGTGATGAAGACAAAGGAGATGATTGTGGACTACAGGAAAAGGAGGACCAAGCACGCCTCCATTCTCATCTCAACGGCTGTAGTGGAGCAAGTTAAGAGCTTCAAGTTCCTTGGTGTCCACATAACCAACATACTTTCATGGTCCAAACACACTAAGACAGTCGGGCCTATTCCCCCTCAGGAAATTGAAAACATTTGTCATGGGTCCTCAGATCCTCAAAAGGTTGTACAGCTGCACCATCTAGAGCATCTTGACTGGTTGCATCACTGCCTGGTATGGAAACTGCTCGGCATCCGACCGCAAGGCACTACAGAGAGTAGTGTGTATGGCCCAGTGTGTATGGCCCAGCCAAGCTTCCTGCCATCCAGGACCTCTATACCAGGCTGTGTCAGAGAAAGGCCCTAAAAATGGTTAGACTCCAGCCACCCTAGTTATAGACTGTTCTCTCTAGTACCGCAAGGCAAGTGGTACCGGAGCACCAAGTCTAGGTCCAAAAGGCTTCTTAACAGCTTCTACCCCCAAGCCATAAGACTTCTGAACAGCTAATCAAAGGGCTACCCAGACCCGTCATTTACAATGCTGCTACTCTGTTTATTATCTAGGCATAGTCACTTTAACTCTACCAACATGTACATATTACCTCAACTACCTAGTGCCCCGCACATTGACTTGGTACCGGTTCCCCCTGTATGTAGCCTCACTATTGTTATTTTACTGCCGCTGTTTAATTATTTGTTACTTTTATTTTTAAATAGCTTTTATTTTTACTTAGCTATTTTTTATTTAACACTTATTTTCTTAAAACTGCATTGTTGGTTAAGGGCTTGTAAGTAAGAATTTCACTGTAATGTCTCCACAGGTTGTATTCGGAGCATATGACAAATTCATTTGGATTTGATTTGAGCCTGTGCCATCTCCCCTCTCACCAAGTTAGGTGCACAAATAAAAAAATATCATGGAAGTTATCAAGCCCAGCAGTCATAGGTACCAGTGACACCGCACCTTGTAACTCCGCTGGAAAGGGGACAGACCGCTCTGAAAAACTGACCCCATCTGTGATAACAGACAGGGTGATTCGTAATCGGATCCAATTCCTAAGAACAAAATGTATTGAGCAAGAGACAGACAGCTTATCTTGGAGTTCAGACAGTATGAACCACAGAGACCGTGTTTGGGATAACAGCATGATTGCCAACTGCCGAGTCCATAACCTGTATCACTAAGCACCTCATAGGGACCAGTGAGCTAGAGGGAGGAATCAGCAATGAATCCCAGTAATAAGCTAACTATGGGGAGGGATGCCCCCTTGTGGAAATAGAGTGCCTGATACCGTATAGCCCCGCCTGCAGCCATGCCCTTTTATCTTCTGTAGCTCAGTTGGTAGAGCATGGTGCTTGTAACGCCAGGGTAGTGGGTTCGATTCCCGGGACCACCCATACGTAGAATGTATGCACACATGACTGTATGTCGCTTTGGATAAAAGCGTCCGCTAAATGGCATATATTATTATATATTATAGGCACAGGGGCTCCATCAATGTTTGATTGTTATCACATATGTGACTCATTTCAGGAAACTAGGTGTATGTTGCACCTCAGTACCTCACAGGAGCAGCATTTGAACGTAAATCTACATTTTTGTTTTTCAAAAAGCGTATTTTTGGGGCAGATATGCCTTCTGGGACATGTGAACTTCACAAACTTGTATTCCGTCCATAAATTCAAATACAATTGTTAAATTACGAGCCTAGTTGGTTTAGCCAGGGAAAAAGTCAGGAACCTTCCCACTAGCCATGATTGTAAACATGTATTTTTAAAAATCAAAATGTGTTTTTTGGCAGAAATGCCTTCTGTAACATGTGAATGTACAGGGGCCTTAATAACAAACTTGTATTCCATCCATAAATATGAAAAAAATGGTTACATTATGAGCCTAGTTGGTTTAGCCACAGAAAAAGTCAGGAACCTTCCCACTAGCCATGATTGGTTGAGATAATGTATGGGCTGGACATGCCAGGAGATGAGTTTGGATTTGTCTGCCATGTAGCATGCTTCTGTCTATAACGTGAGCTGTTCAGTATGTGTTGACAGTCCTTTCTCCCACACCGTTTTTTGAACGACATAACATTAGCCATCGAGAACTACAACGATTTGCTACTTTTCTTAACAACATCGATGCCCTGAATTTAGCCGGCGCTATCAACAGATCAGTAGGAATAAGTGATTAGCTTTCTGCACACGCCATGGTCAGTGTGAACTGGGGTGACTTGACAACGCTGGCCAAACAAGATGTAGCTACAAAAAAAATGTAGCTAAAATGTTCCCGTCTGCCGTGAAGCGTTCATTCATGTATAGAGATAAGAGTAGCTACATTTTCCAAATATAAGTTCCTAATTTAGTCAGAAATTCATTTTTATTGCAAGTTAAAGCATACTGTTAGGTAGCTAGCAAACGGTAGCTTGCTGGCTCACTAGCTAACATTACGTGTATGATCTGTGTAGTAATATTATTTGAATCAGAAACCCATTTGCATTGCTTGTTATAGCCTAATGTTAGCTAGTTAACATTGAACCTAGTTTGTTAGCTTTAGCTATCTGCAGATATGACAATGTTTGTATTGGTAGTAACATGAGTTGGGGTTAAGCCGGTTAATTGTTTAGCTAGTTAGCTACATGTCTAAACAAAAGACTCCACTTTGGCCTGATTATTTCATGACCCATCAAATTAGCAGGTGTGTCTGGGGGTGATAACGGCCATCGATTGTATTTCATGAAAATGTTCACATGTCTAGACAATAGTGACCCATCCAATTAGCTAGATGTGGGTGAGGGGTAGTTATAGCATTTCCTTCACATGACCGATCAATTTAGATAAGTGTGTCAGGTAAGTATCATTTAATAATGATAAAATATTTATAAAATATTTTTATCGGGACACTTTGTTTTTGACATTGATACTCTGCAAGTACTTTCACTGTACCGTTTACACCTTCTGTATCCTGTGCATGTGACAAATACACTTTTATTTGATATAGCATGTGTTTACCACAAGGCTTAAGAGGGTGCGAGCGATGCTGAATGGGTGTAGAAAAAGAGGAGCTCTCCAGTAGGTTTACCAAAACATTCAAGGGCGAATTACCTCAAAAGTGTGGTTTCAAGTTTATCAACGTTCGAAGCAGAATTCCCCTCCCATTGATCCTCAACTGCAGTGTATGATATACCATTTTCTAGCTCTGAGTCGCTACTTTTATCCAATGTAAAAAATAAAATAAAAAAATAAAAATTTGCTACCGAAGATCCAGGCGGTCGGACACATAATGATAGTCTACGTCAGCCATACGGCTTCTTATGCCAGGCGTACACTACAACAATTTAAAAATCGAAACATCGCTGAGCCTTTCACATTAAACAACCGTCTTACCTGTAGCCTATTTTTTTGTCTTGTCAAAGTAGTGGTGCAAATGACTTGGCACAGTGTGGGGCCACACTGTTGTGAGGATTCTTGTTAGCACGCTGTCTCGTGAAAGTAATGAATTGATGATGTGTTTAGTTTGTCAACATAGCTACAACGAGCTGTGGCTCAAAACAGCCTCAAAACGGGGTCAGTCAGACTTTCATGCTTGCCATACAGAGTTGAAATGTTCAGCCAATACATTTTTGAATTGAATAACTTTGCTCGCGGACTTCAGAGCTGTAACGATTTAACTCTTTCGCAAGTACAAACGCATACTAGCAGTAGTCATCACCCCTGCTCAAGTCTACACTTTCAGGGTGATGCGATACAACATCATAATCTCACTGGCTTCATCTCTGGCAAACTGTCATTGGCTATTGCTGATCATGTTCTCAAAAACATCTCGTTGCACATCTCACAATACAAGAGCACTGCAAATGTTGTTGGAAAAACATGTTTGAAAATATCAGGATGTCTGGGACGGCTCAAAGACGGCATCGGTCGCCCTCAGATTACATCTCTGACCTGCTCATATTTAACGAGCGTCGGTGACGGCCGCGTACCTCAAGTGCTAGCCAAGCCCGCTGCCAGCACAGAGCTAGCCAAAGAACACCAAGTGGCATCTTCTTTCGGTCTCGAGAATCTCTCTGACCACAGCACGGCCCGTTTAGAATAACCAAGGGACTGAACGATGCTAAACGAGAGAGCAACAAAAACAGTTCCACCATGTGAGACAGGGATCGCCTGTGGCAGTACGGTAGCTAGCTCGCTAACCTGACTGACACGCTATGCAGTGCTGTTGAGCTAGCCTGATCCCATCCACATTAAACCAGATCATCGGCCAAGTCTGGGAAGAGAGGTATGGAGCACACACCGACCCGGCCGCCCTCTCACTTAAAGTTACCTCCCTTAGCCGGCGACAGAGCGCACAGCAAATGGATTGAGCTAGGGCTGCTTTCGCACGCCTCAGACAGACAGGACAAGTCCCAATTCATCCCCGGGTTCCGTAACTCAGACCCAGTCAAGGTACGGGCACTTGTGAGAAGAAGCCATAAGAGTATCGTTGGAGGGAGTTATTTTTATTTATTTTTAACGTGAGTATCTTTTATTTATTTGGGCATGGTCTTAAACCCGAATCTGTCTTGTTAGCCTTGATCATTTTCGTTGTGTTTGCAATCGTACTCAGCCAAGTCTAAACAGGCAGAAGAATTGGTAGGGAACTTCACAAAACCAGTTACCAAACTTTAACAGACCCAACGTGTGTGCATCCCCTCCTTAAGTGGGACAGTTAAGCCTGATACATTTAGCTTATTTTTAAGAAATGTCTGAATTGTTCTGCTCAGCTCGAGGTGAAGAGCAGAAGAATTGAAGGAGTGAATCCGTGCCTCAGGTTTGTCATGTGGAACACAGGGCTTAATAATAATAATAATAATAATAATAATATATGCCATTTAGCTGACGCTTTTATCCAAAGCGACTTACAGACATGTGTGCATACATTCTACGTTTGGGTGGTCCCGGGAATCGAACCCACTACCCTGGCGTTACAAGCGCCATGCTCTACCAACTGAGCCACAGAAGGACCACAATATCCAGAAGCTTCCGGAGAGGCACGTGTTCTAATGTTCTTGAGCAGAGGGCGGTAGCGCGTGAACTCCCCCCATAGCTTGTGTTGCACTGAGTTGACCGACTGAAAGGGAACAGAGAAAGATTAGCTTCAGAGCTTATAATGGAATGACATAGGAAAAGACTCCGATCACTTTGCATTAGTTTTAAGCTACTGAGCCGACCGAGGCTTGGCCAGGTCTGAACAAAGTAATGTTTAGGTTACTCTGCTTTCTCCTTTTACTGTTTCAGATGTTTTTACAGTTGGTTATTCTCCGGAGACACTCATGGAAATGAGTTAGTCTTATTAATGGAATATCACAGACCTGCCAATGAGATGGGGGACTACACTGAACAAAAATAGAAACGCAACTTGCAACAATTTAAAATATTTTACTCAGTCACACTATATAAGGACATCAGTCAGTAGAAAGAAATTAATTGGGCCCTAATAAAGGGATTTCACATGACTGGGAATACAGATACGCATCTGTTGGTCACAGATGCTTTAAAAAAAGGCAGGGACGTGGATCAGAAAACCAGTCAGTGTCTGGTGCGGCCACCATTTGCCTCATGCCGCCGTTGATTGTGGCCTGTGGAATGTTGTCCCTCTCCTCTTCAATGGCTGTGCGAAGTTTCTGGATATTGACGGGAACTGGAAACGCTGTCGTACACATCGAACCAGAGCATCTCAAAGCTGCTCATCGGGTGAATATGCAGGCCATGGAGGAACTAAAACATTTTCAGCTTCCAGGAATTGTGTACAGACCCTTGCAACATGGATCTCGTCATCGTATCTTGATGCATTCAAATTGACATCGATAAAATGCCATTGTGTTCGTTGTCCGTAGCTTATGCCTGCCCGTACTTCCCCATACCATAACCCCACCATGTTCCATCTGCCCTGTACAGTTGAAGCCAGCATTCATCGGTGAAGAGCACACTTCTCCAGCGTGCCAG
This sequence comes from Oncorhynchus keta, assembly GCF_023373465.1. NCBI lineage: Eukaryota > Metazoa > Chordata > Actinopteri > Salmoniformes > Salmonidae > Oncorhynchus > Oncorhynchus keta. Next base: position 3,970,500 of record NC_068446.1, read on the forward strand.
TGGCCATCGAAGTTGAGCATTTTCCCACAGAAGTCGATTGCTACGCCGAACTGCAGTGAAACCGCTCAGGTGAGAACGATGAGGACTGAGATGAGCTTCCCTGAGACGGTTTCTGACAGTTTGTGCAGAAATTCTTTGGTTGTGCAAACACAAAATTGAATCAGCTGTCCGGGTGGCTGGTTTCAGACGTTCCCTGCAGGTGAAGAAGCTGGATGTGGAGGTCTTGGGTTGGCGTGGTTACATGTGGTCTGCGGTTGTGAGGCTGGTTGAACGTACTGCCAAATTCTCTAAAACAACATTGGAGGCAGCATATGGTAGTGAAATTAACATTCAATTACCTTGGCAACAGCTCTGCTAGACATTCCTGCAGTCAGCATGCAAATTGAACGCTCCCTCCAAAGCGTGTGTTGTGTGACAAAACTGCACATTATAGAGTGACTTTTATTGTCCCCAGCACAAGGTGCACCTGTGTAATACTCATGCTGTTTAATCATCTTCTTGATATGCCACATCTGTCAGGTGGATGGATTATCTTGGCAAAAGGTAAATGCTCACTAACAGGGATGTAAACACAACATTTTAGATAAATAAGCTTCGTGAACATTTCAGGGATCTGTTATTTCAGCTCATGAAACATTGGACCAACTCTTTACATGTTGCGTTTATATTTTTGTTCAATATATGTAACAAGTCAATTGTGAGTGTTTGTGAGTGTCAATAACCAATAACCATTTCTACTGGGTGGTAGGATGCTGAGTGTGTTACCTCATCTCAATCAACGAGGACACTAAAACAGTCCCATTTAAAGTGTTTATTGTTGAGACTAATAGCTTCATGGATGCTGTCCTCCTGGCCAGATCATTTTTTATTACAAAGCCTTGACCCTTCAGTGACTATCAGTATGAGCTTACTTTTGGATCGCTCGCTCTTTAATGTACATAAAACTGGAAGACCTAGAAAAAACAAAATACCTTACAGATTTACGCCCTTCAGTACTAACGAGGGACACTTTGTTAAACAGATTTAAATGGAATTGTCAGGCTCCCACACAGGAAGTTAGGTCACAGACTATACTGGAATAAAAGGAAAGTGGGTACTGACTGCAGGGCCTCTGGTTCCTCTGGCGCCTTTCAGTCCTGTGCCCCCTTTCTGGCCCATGTCCCCGATGTCCCCTGTCTCTCCGATATGACCTGGTTTGCCTGCCTCTCCCTGAACACAAAACAACAACAGCAATGGTGTGTGTGTGTGTGTGTGTGTGTGTGTGTGTGTGTGTGTGTGTGTGTGTGTGTGTGTGTGTGTGTGTGTGTGTGTGTGTGTGTGTGTGTGTGTGTGTGTAGCTTGGACACTGATGTATCGCTGATGATGAGGATCCAAGTGATGTGCAGACCCTTCAAAAAGTATTCACACCCCTTGACTTTTTCCACATTTTGTTGTGGTACAGCCTGAAATTAAAATAGATTCAATGTAGATTTGTGTCACTGATCTACACACAATACCCCATAATGACAAAGTGGAATTATGTTTTTTGAAATGTTTACAAATGTATTAAACATGAAAAGCTGAAATGTCTTGAGTCAATAACTATTCAACCCCTTTGGTATGACAAGCCTAAATAAGTTCAGGGGTAAAAATGTGCTTAACAAGTCACATAATAAGTTGCATGGACTCACTCTGTGCGCAATAATATTGTTTACCATGATATTTTGAAAGACTACATAATCTCTGTAGCTGACAAATACAATAATCTGTAAGGTCCCTTAGTCGAGCAGTGAGTTTCAAACACAAATTCAACCACTAAGACCTCTGAGGTTTTCCAATGCCTCAAAAATAAGGGCACCTATTGGTAGATGGGTAAAAATGAAAAAAAAAAAAATAGACATTAAATATCTCTTTTAGATTGGTGAAGTTATTAATTGCACTTTGGATGGTGTATCAATACATCCAGTCAGTCACTACAAAGATACAGGCGTCTTTCCTAACTCGGTTGCTGGAGAGGAAGGAAACCGCCCAGGGATTTCACCATGAGGCCAATGGTGACTATAAAATAGTTACAGAGTTTCATGGCTGTGATAGGAGAAAACTGAGGATGGATCAACAACATTGTATTTACTCCACAATACTAATCCTAATTGACAGAGTGAAAAGAAATACAAATATTCCTAAAAGATGGATCCTGTTTGCAACGAGGCACTAAAGAAATGCTGAAAAATATATGGCAAAGCAATTCACTTTTTGTCCTGAATACAAAAGTGTTATGTTTGGGGTAAATCCAATACCACACATCACTGAGTACTACTCTCCATATTTTCAAGCATAGTGATGGCTGCATAATTTTATGGTTATGCTTGTAATTGTCAAGGACTGGGGAGTTTATCAGGATAAATGAATTCACCTTTCAGCAGGACAATAACCTAAAACACAAGGCCAAAACTACACTGGAGTTGCTTCCCACGAAGACAGTGAATGTTCCTGAGTGGCCTAATTAAAGTTTTGGCTTAAATCTACTTGAAAATATATGGCAAGACCTGAAATGTTTGTTTTAGCAAGGATCAACAAGAAATTTGACAGTGCTTGAAGAATTTAGAAAATAATAAATGGGCAAATGTCACATAGTCCAGGTGTGGAAAGCTCTTAGAGACCCAGAAAGACAGTAATCGCTGCCAAAGGTGCTTCTACAAAGTATTGACTCGGGGGTGTGAAGACTTATGTAAATGAGCTATTTCTGTATTTCATTTTCAATACATTTGGAAACATTTCTAAAAACATGTTTCCACTTTGCCATTACGGGGTATTGTGCATAGACGGTTGAAAACAAATTGACCAATTTAATCCATTTTGAATTCAGGCTGTAACACAACAAAATGTGGAATAAGTCAAGGAGTGTGAATACTTTCTGAAGGCACCGTATCAACAATCAACAAGCTAGTAAAACATCTGAAGGGTTACCTTCTTGCCATGCCTGCCACGGTTCCCCAGCGGACCCTGTTTCCCCTCCGGTCCCTGGTAGAGAGTCAAATTCATTAGAAACAATCTATGGACTTGTCTAGACTACTGACCTTTGTCACACCTCCTTTGTTGCAGTGTGCCCACACCACCTTGAATGCCCCAGGGACCTCAAGGCTTTGTTAAAGTGAAGACTGCCCCCTACTGGGACCCATAGGCATCATCGTGTTTGGCTCTATTGTTGTAATTATTGTTTGTCAGAAAAACTTACAGGGAAACCACTTTTTCCAGCCAGTCCGGTGGCCCCAGGAAGCCCAGGGTCTCCCTCTATCCCCCTGTCCCCTGCCTCGCCCATTGGCCCACGGTCACCTGGCTCTCCCTGAGGCAACGATAGGGGACAGCAAAAGATAGCATTTCAGCAAAATATTATGCTGTGGAGGTCAAATGTGTAATAGAGAACACAAACACCCTAATTTGGCTGAACGTTCAGTATGTTTACCTTCGGACCATCTTTTCCCAGGGGCCCGTCCTCACCAGCAGGACCTGGAAGACTCTAAGAAACAAAGAGTCACACATGACCAAAACCATAGCAACACGTATTGTTACAAGTAACAGCATGCTAAATGTTCCTATGGAATGAATTTATTGGGCAGTACGTATAGACGACTCATGTGTATGTACACTCAGACCCACAGGGCATGGAGCATGTGCACCATGTGTGTTCTTGTAGATTGGAAAGAGCCTGACTGTGATGACGATTATATTTTCCTTCCAGTATATGTAAGCCATTGGGGTTAACGAAAGAAAAAAAAATGCTTGCTGTTTTCTCTATTGCGTACTCCAATAATCCAACATGTCTGGAGAATTTAGTTATTAGTGTCAGTAAGAATGTACAATAAAAACAGTGTGATTATTTGAGTAATCATAAACAGGATCTCTGAGTTTAAGCTTGGACACAAAGGACGCGCTCTTTCTCTACAGGGATTTTCTAAGTCTCCGTGGGGCTTTCCTCTTGCCCAAAGAGAGAGAGAGAAACATCCCTAAAGGTTATTGATACAGTCCAAAAGACAAAAACAAAAAACAAATCAGAGGCAACGCTGTCCTGGCCGTCTCCGGCCCGAGGATTACACGCCTCCATCAAATGAGGGCAGAGTAAATATACTGGCATATCGGATTCTCCCAAACACAAGCAGAGCAGGATTAGAATCATAGACTGTGATTAAAAGGTATTCTGAAGTACTCAGGACTCACTCTCATTCCCTGCTGTCCTTGTTCCCCCTCTCCTCCAAACGGCCCCACATCGCCCTGCAGGGACACAACAGCAGAGGTGCTCAGGAGTATATACAAAAATAAGACTATAAGACAAGCTAAACTCTAAGTTATATATTTGAGTCTTTAGGTGCTGGACCCCAAGAGTAAACCGACTTGAAAATAAAGTATTGCTGACATTTTTAAGTACTTTATTTACGAGTGTTGACCGCCTTTTTTCATACAAGTGCTCAGGTGGTCATCTCTCAGAAGGACGCTAACAGCCCCACAGGGGTGATCAGGAGTTCACAGAACAGAAGCCATAACCCTCCCTGAGGATTGTGAGTAGCCTACTAATAGGACCTGGGGCCGCTCACATCTTAACATTGACATATTGCCCTCTTTCCTAAGGCAACTTTAATCATGTTGAGGTAGATCAACCATACAAGTTTAATGGGGGATTAGGCTAGGCGGTAAACCAGACGTTATGGCAAAATGTAGATTTCTGCCTAAATAGACATACCCAAAAGTAATTTTTCATGAAATGGCCGTAACCATTAACTAGTAATGCTGCATAGTTCGAGAAAGGTCTGGAACTCACCTTTCTGTTAAAAATGGGTATACATTGCTGAGGTGTTCTTACTGTGAGGACACAAGCTCAAGTATAAAAAATATTAATAAAAATATTTCAATAGAACAAATGACTGAAAGGCTTTCTAAATGTAGTAACGATCAAATTAGAAATGAATTACAATAAGACAGTTCGCAATTGATTAATTATTAACAACTCTTTTGACTGTCTCGAGAGTCACGATCCGTTTTTCCTAGTGACTCGTTCATTTTAGTCACTTGTTTGACCTAATGGATAATTGATCACACGGTGCAAGAATGAATGCAAATTAATTGATTATTGAATGTTATGGACACAGCCTTCCTCTGCTCAAGACAACTCGAGCAAACAAATCGCTTGAGGGTATCACGCCACTGGCGCTCAAGGGCGCCGGGCTCCCCAGCATTATTGGACTCAATCGCCTCTGTCATTACCTCCATTATCTCTGTCTGTTCCCCCGCTCTGTTCCCCGCCTCAACACGGATTGTCATATGTCCTTGTGTGCTGACGCTGTTCCTGTCTTGATCCGATTAAATGTTTGACTCCCCCGGTACCTGCTTCTCTCCTCCAGTGTCAGTCCTGACAGAGGGTGCTGCTGCAGCGCGCCAACAATACGGTGCTAAATAATCTCCCTGACCTGGCGGCAGACAAGCGTTCCGCCAAGAGTCGTTCCTAATCTAGTCCGGTTGTGGCTGCAAATAGACCTTGTTTCAAAGGTATTGTATTTGTATGCCTAGCAATCACGAATGTACATTGTTTGAAGCAGACTTTTATGAGTCTCAGTCACAAATGACCGCTCCAATAAACCCCCTATGGTGAACAAGATGGCAGTATTGTGATTGTTTCGAGTTTTAAGTTCATTGATCGCTGGTAGGGGGTCCTGCGTACTCTGGGCATTACTGACTCAAATGGACGGAAGATTTGTTCTTTTGACTGAGCGAGTTGAAAAGATCAGATTCAGTAAAAAAAAAGAGCCGAACTTCTGGTCACGACACGATTGCTGAAATTGCTAGAATGTCCCCTTTAATATGCAGTCTCCCGAGGCTGGGCTCCGTCGCTCAGAGGGAGAGTAAATTGATTATTTGTCTGGTTAAGCCAAAAAAATGTGACACATCACTCCTTAATCAAATATGGTATGTGAAACCTGACACTTCAGTCAGCTCCGCTGACAGAGTGGTAGCGGAGGGCAGACAGATGGGGCTTTCTGGCACCAGAAGGCACTTGACCCTGCGACGTCCACAGAACGCTTTGTACACCAAAATGTCCATCAGAAAAGGTCAAGAATTGCTCAAATTACCCTAAATAAGACGCGTAACATCTAAGAAGCTGTAGTCTTGAGCTGTAGTAAGACTGATGGGTCTTTGGATGTGTCTGGCTGTCATTTCGTTTCGTGAGGCTTAAAACCACAATCAGTTGTCCGCCAGAACACTGACCTTTATCCCAGGTTCTCCAACTGGACCCGGTTCCCCCTCTCCGCCAGGAGCACCCTGTGCGGAAAATAGAAGAGGAGTAAGACAAAAAGTGTGTGTGTGTGTGAGAAAGAGTCAGCGAGTGTATCCAGATGTATAGTGAAATTCAAAGCGAACTAGTATTTGAAATTAAACAATAGTTACCTCAGGTCCTTGCTCTCCATCAGGTCCTGCATCCCCCGTGGGTCCTTTGGGCCCCTAGAGGAGAGAATCAGCCAATCAGTGGTCTCAGGGGTTACTGTGATATCATGTGATGTGGCGGATCATGGCTTGATTGAGTGCAAAGCAAAAACTGAACATAATGTAAACCATGGATATGGGGGTTATTGATATAACTTAGTCAAATAAACTGAACATAATGTAAACCATGGATATGGGGGTTATTGATATAACTTAGTCAAATAAACTGAACATAATGTAAACCATGGATATGGGGGTTATTGATATAACTTAGTCAAATAAACTGAACATAATGTAAACCATGGATATGGGGGTTATTGATATAACTTAGTCAAATAAACTGAACATAATGTAAACCATGGATATGGGGGTTATTGATATAACTTAGTCAAATAAACTGAACATAATGTAAACCATGGATATGGGGGTTATTGATATAACTTAGTCAAATAAACTGAACATAATGTAAACCATGGATATGGGGGTTATTGATATAACTTAGTCAAATAAACTGAACATAATGTAAACCATGGATATGGGGGTTATTGATATAACTTAGTCAAATAAACTGAACATAATGTAAACCATGGATATGGGGGTTATTGATATAACTTAGTCAAATAAACTGAACATAATGTAAACCATGGATATGGGGGTTATTGATATAACTTAGTCAAATAAACTGAACATAATGTAAACCATGGATATGGGGGTTATTGATATAACTTAGTCAAATAAACTGAACATAATGTAAAACATGGATATGGGGGTTATTGATATAACTTAGTCAAATAAACTGAACATAATGTAAACCATGGATATGGGGGTTATTGATATAACTTAGTCAAATAAACTGAACATAATGTAAACCATGGATATGGGGGTTATTGATATAACTTAGTCAAATAAACTGAACATAATGTAAACCATGGATATGGGGTTATTGATATAACTTAGTCAAATAAACTGAACATAATGTAAACCATGGATATGGGGGTTATTGATATAACTTAGTCAAATAAACTGAACATAATGTAAACCATGGATATGGGGGTTATTGATATAACTTAGTCAAATAAACTGAACATAATGTAAACCATGGATATGGGGTTATTGATATAACTTAGTCAAATAAACTGAACATAATGTAAACCATGGATATGGGGGTTATTGATATAACTTAGTCAAATAAACTGAACATAATGTAAACCATGGATATGGGGGTTATTGATATAACTTAGTCAAATAAACTGAACATAATGTAAACCATGGATATGGGGGTTATTGATATAACTTAGTCAAATAAACTGAACATAATGTAAACCTGAACATGGGATATGGGGGTTATTGATATAACTTAGTCAAATAAACTGAACATAATGTAAACCATGGATATGGGGGTTATTGATATAACTTAGTCAAATAAACTGAACATAATGTAAACCATGGATATGGGGTTATTGATATAACTTAGTCAAATAAACTGAACATAATGTAAACCATGGATATGGGGGTTATTGATATAACTTAGTCAAATAAACTGAACATAATGTAAACCATGGATATGGGGGTTATTGATATAACTTAGTCAAATAAACTGAACATAATGTAAACCATGGATATGGGGGTTATTGATATAACTTAGTCAAATAAACTGAACATAATGTAAACCATGGATATGGGGGTTATTGATATAACTTAGTCAAATAAACTGAACATAATGTAAACCATGGATATGGGGAACATAATGTTATTGATATAAACTTAGTCAAATAAACTGAACATAATGTAAACCATGGATATGGGGGTTATTGATATAACTTAGTCAAATAAACTGAACATAATGTAAACCATGGATATGGGGGTTATTGATATAACTTAGTCAAATAAACTGAACATAATGTAAACCATGGATATGGGGGTTATTGAAATAACTTAGTCAAATAAACTGAACATAATGTAAACCATGGATATGGGGGTTATTGATATAACTTAGTCAAATAAACTGAACATAATGTAAACCATGGATATGGGGGTTATTGATATAACTTAGTCAAATATTTGTTGATTGACATTTCAGATGTTCTTGAGGGGTTCTCCACTGTTTTCCATGAAATATGAACATTTGGGGACTTATTCTTGAGAGGGCTAATATGGGGGTAAAGTGTGTGCATGTGTGTGTTTCCTTCCCTTTGTGTGTGTGTCTAATGTGTTTGTGAGCGCGTGCATAGTCAGTATCAAAGGCTGGAAAAAGTAGTCACACACACATCCCGTCAGCCACATGAAAATCACCCAGCTCCTTCCTCCCTGATTGTTTTTTTACAGAGCACTGGAGCAACTGATTAAGTGGGGGTTGAGTAACACCAGATCTGATTACATGTTTAGACTGGGTGGGGGGAAAAAAACATTTAGAGCGACGGCCTGACATGTTTTACCCTGACAGGATATGCCTCAGGAGAAAGAGAGGCTTAATCGCTTTGCCAATGAATGTCCACTTCACAATGATAGTCCGACATTTTTATCACCGTCACGGTATGTCACAGATTTTTCCCTCATCAGGTTGTAAGGGAGGTCAGCTAAATTCCTTCCAGTGTGCAAGCAGCCAATGTGTTTAGGGTTTTAGGCAGGGTCACTAAAAGCACTGTGACAACTGTTCGATTGACTGATTGACTGATACTCACTGGTTCACCATGGGCTCCCCTCTCTCCAGTGCTTCCAGGGATCCCAGCTTTCCCCTGAGAGAGACAGGTCAGAGGTCACCAACATATAGTCCCACTACAGGATGAACCAGATACAGAGCCTACCAGAGGGACTACCCATGGATCTGATCAGACTAGAGAGGAAAACATACAGACCAGTAAGTCATGCAGAAAAAAGAGGGGGGGGGGTTATAATATTCCAGGAACGGAGACATCCCCGTAGAGAAGTTGGGAAGGGACAAGCCAATAAACTTGACTCCTGAACCTGATCCATCCTGAACACAAACACAAGGGGAACAGTTTCTGTCACAACTGGGGAAAGAAGCTATTGACCGTGGCTTAATAAAAGTCATTCAAAAGGGTATCAAAGGTTTTACTATCGGATCTGAAATATTATGTCGCTGATTGCATCTGTGATCGGTGTGATATTCTACACACATCGCTTGGCCCATTGTGGTTACAAAATTGCACGGTGTTAGAGACAAACGACACAGAGCGCAGCCATCTCAGCGTCGGTGTCATATTCCTTTGTCCCCGAAATAAATTCCACGTCGTTCAGAACAACACTTACAAATTCCACTTACACTTAGTATAGAAGTGCAACGTCAGGACGTTCAATTTGGGGCTATGACATAACTCTCTCTGTAGTACTGTAACTCTTCCACATGAGGTGCCAGTAAGGGACCTCTACTATTTACAACCCCTGTTGTAGGGTGCCAGTAAGGGACTCTACTATTTACAACCCCTGTTGTAGGGTGCCAGTAAGGGACTCTACTATTTACAACCCCTGTTGTAGGGTGCCAGTAAGGGACTCTACTATTTACAACCCCTGTTGTAGGGTGCCAGTAAGGGACTCTACTATTTACAACCCCTGTTGTAGGGTGCCAGTAAGGGACTCTACTATTTACAACCCCTGTTGTAGGGTGCCAGTAAGGGACTCTACTATTTACAACCCCTGTTGTAGGGTGCCAGTAAGGGACTCTACTATTTACAACCCCTGTTGTAGGGTGCCAGTAAGGGACTCTACTATTTACAACCCCTGTTGTAGGGTGCCAGTAAGGGACTCTACTATTTACAACCCCTGTTGTAGGGTGCCAGTAAGGGACTCTACTATTTACAACCCCTGTTGTAGGGTGCCAGTAAGGGACCTCTACTATTTACAACCCCTGTTGTAGGGTGCCAGTAAGGGACTCTACTATTTACAACCCCTGTTGTAGGGTGCCAGTAATGGACCTCTACTATTTACAACCCCTGTTGTAACGTCAGGATGTTAAAGTTGGGGCTATGACATAACCCTCTCTGTAGTACTGTAACTCTTGCACGTGAGGTGCCAGTAAGGGACTCTACTATTTACAACCCCTGTTGTAGGGTGCCAGTAAGGGACTCTACTATTTACAACCCCTGTTGTAGGGTGCCAGTAAGGGACTCTACTATTTACAACCCCTGTTGTAGGGTGCCAGTAAGGGACTCTACTATTTACAACCCCTGTTGTAGGGTGCCAGTAATGGACCTCTACTATTTACAACCCCTGTTGTAGGGTGCCAGTAAGGGACTCTACTATTTACAACCCCTGTTGTAGGGTGCCAGTAAGGGACTCTACTATTTACAACCCCTGTTGTAGGGTGCCAGTAAGGGACTCTACTATTTACAACCCCTGTTGTAGGGTGCCAGTATGGGACCTCTACTATTTACAACCCCTGTTGTAGGGTGCCAGTAAGGGACTCTACTATTTACAACCCCTGTTGTAGGGTGCCAGTAAGGGACTCTACTATTTACAACCCCTGTTGTAGGGTGCCAGTATGGGACCTCTACTATTTACAACCCCTGTTGTAACGTCAAGACGTTAAAGTTGGGGCTATGACATAACCCTCTCTGTAGTACTGTAACTCTTCCACGTGAGGTGCCAGTAAGGGACTCTACTATTTACAACCCCTGTTGTAATGGTAAGTGTAAAGCATTACTCAAAATCCCCTAATAACATAATAACCACATTAAATATGTCTGTAAAACAGCACAAAACAAAGAGATTTAAAAAAAAAAGAAAGAAAGAAAGGGGAATGGTCATTTTCAGAACTCTTACAAAGGCCCTGAGAGAGAGAGAGTGCTGAAAACATTGTGAGTCAAAAGAGTCAACATAAGACGGGAATATATTTAATTAAAAGTGTAAATCAAAGCTATGTTTGCACAAATGTTCCTAAAATGTGTCAGAGAGGACTGAAAAGAACATCCAGCTTGTTGATCGAAGCATGGTGGAGGTTAAGGAAGCCATTTGTCAATGTCACATGCAATCATCCTCCAATTCTTAAATATTTTATTCAACCGCAGCTTAGTTTTAATGAAAATTGATAGAGATATATAGTGTATGACAAAGCAGATGACTTCAGTACAGTACCACACTTGCAGTCTCACTGTCCCTCAAATATGTATTTTGCAACACTGAACACAAGATGGCACTGTGGCTCTAGAGGTCACTGGGGAGAATACAGAGCTCCTCTACGCTGCCTGTCAGATCTATGTTTACTTTAGTCGTTTCCTGACGGCACTAGACATACTGTTAGATACTGGAGAAAACATACTGTTGGATGGAAAATCTTTCCTTGTAGTTTTAAAGACTTTAATATTGAGGATTAGAGTTGTAAGAGCGCCAAACTCTGCTCAACGGAACGGAACCCGCACCCCCAATCTAAAACCTCACTCTTCTGTACATCAATGTACATTAGAGGTGGTTCATGGGGACTTCGTGGGCTCACCATGTCATCACAGTGGGGATTTACAGTTGCATTATTGTGTGTTTTACCGCTGAGGAAAAATGACCTGTTTTAACACCCACGGTAACACCCATTCCCCCTGACACACACAAACTGATCCGTGTTCATAGACTTCGCTTTATACAAAAGATTGCATTTAGACACTGAGCAGGACAGGTCGCTGCTAGTGTGTGTGTGTGTGCGCAGCGGCGCATCAGTTAAAAACAATTACAAACATCGCTTGTCAAGTCGTACACCAAAGCGTGACTTAAGAGAGCTGGAAAGGAGGTCTTTTATCAAACTAAATGAACCGGCCAAGCATCTGTGAATGGATCCAAGATTCATTGAGCAGCAGGTTCTATTCGGCATTATTATTTTATGCATTCTTTATTTAACCAGGCAAGTCAGTTAAGAACAAAATTCTTCTTTACAATGACGGCCTACAACGGCCAAACCCGGACGACGCTGGGCCAGTTGTCTGCCGCCTTGTGGGACTCCCAATGACGGCCTACAACGGCCAAACCCGGACGACGCTGGGCCAGTTGTCTGCCGCCCTGTGGGACTCCCAATGACGGCCTACAACGGCCAAACCCGGACGACGCTGGGCCAGTTGTCTGCCGCCCTGTGGGACTCCCAATGACGGCCTACAACGGCCAAACCCGGACGACGCTGGGCCAGTTGTCTGCCGCCCTGTGGGACTCCCAATGACGGCCTACAACGGCCAAACCCGGACGACGCTGGGCCAGTTGTCTGCTGCCCTGTGGGACTCCCAATCACGGCCGGTTTGTGATACAGCTTGGATTCCAACCAGGGTGTCTGTAGTGACGCCTCAAGCACTGAGATGCAGTGCCTTAGACCGCTGCGCCACTCGGGAGCACAACATTGAGAATCATCACCTCTGGCCACACAGAGATAAAGAAAGACACAGAGAGAAATGTGTGTGTGGACTGGGCTGACAGCAGCCAACACCAACATTTATGTGAAGCTCACTGTTAATACGAAGTCCTTCGGTATGCGTGTTTCTTTAATTAATTTCCCTTCAGTGGGGAACTGCTATATAGTTCAGCGATTATATTACAACTCTGCAATCCATCATTAACTAAGCACAAACGCAGATCTTTCCCCTCGTTGCAAAGACCGTTTGTACATTAAAACATCTCAGTCTCCATTTACCGCCACCAGGGACACATGAGAGTAGAAGCACACCGCAGCCAGGCAGGCCTCAAGGTCTGGGCACTACGGGACAGTCTTTCACATGTGCCTGCAGGCACACACACGAAAGAGCCCACATGCACACACACACACACACACACACACACGCACACACACCCTTCAATTTATCCCTTTGGCTCTCGGGTTGTTTTAATCAATCAAATGTGTCTTTCACACACACCTTGTTGTTTCAGTGCACCTTTTTAATGATGGCTTATATTACAGGTAGGACGCTGTAGTGGACATTCTTTATAGGGCCAGGACTTTTATTATGTCTCATGTAGCTGTGGTGTTGTTGTACACAGTGATAGGTATCTTTACCTTATAGAACCTTTCAATCAAACCCGTCAAAGGAAACGGAGATACTACAGGTGAATGTAATGCAAGGTACTCACAGGTTTCCCCGGTAGACCTCTCTCCCCTGGACCGCCAGCTTTCCCCTGCAAGAGGAAAAGGTATGGAATAGATGGGTCAGGGACGATAAATTGCATGATGAATGTACCAGTACCATCCCTAGTGGACTAAATGCACCTGTTGGTATTATGTAAGTCTTATGGATGTCTTCCATTCTTCCAGGATATCCACAACTGGGGCGGCAGGGTAGCCTAGTGGTTAGAGTGTTGGACTAATAAGTGGAAGGTTGCAAGTTCAAGCCCCTGTGCTGACAAGGTATAAATCTGTTGTTCTGCCCCTGAACAGGCAGTTAACCCACTGTTCCTAGGCCGTCATTGAAAATAAGAATTTGTTCTTAACTGCCTAGTTAAATTAAGGTAAAAAATAAAAAAAACTTAGTGGAGCTACTATAGTTCACCTATTAACATTACTGCTCCTAACTGAACTGTCCTCTGTTAAAGGAAAATGCCACTGAAGGTATTAAAGCTAGATTAGAGGAGATGCTTTTATTGTCCAACTTTCAACAGAAATGTATATCCTTTTGCAGTCATAAGACATCAAAGAGTCAGCGATGTTGCACTGGTCCGTTATGTTAGGAACCATGACACTCATCGAGATTCATCCAAGCACCTCCCCTGACTCTCCATCCGAGCTTTGGGTCTGCCGTTTTAGCCAATGGCTCCACCCAATATACAGGATGTGTTTTTAATGAAACCCCCCAACCTAATTGGAGACAATTGCCACTAGCAAATATAAAGCCAGGGGTTGGGTGTTTTCTGTCTTTAGTTCAGGTCTCATCCCTGTGAGCTGGAGGAGGTTGTTTATTTGACGGTAACGCGACACAGCCTTCAGAAGAACGGCACACGGCGTAAATAAAAACTGGAAAGTCTAATGATCTCCCACACAGATCTTAACGGCACGCTCAACCTTAGCTCATGGCGGCCCATGGGTGACCTTTCTATTCAAACGTAGACATGACATATGTTTAGTATATTGGGGGGGGGGTTCAACGGCACCTACACAAATGGGCCATTGGCCATGTTTTCTGCGATATTCCTGCCTTGAGAAATGTGTCGTTTAACGGAGGGTCTAGCACATTTTTCCCTATTGGTCTGCCTCTTTACTCCAGTGTGCTAACATGGCTAACTATCTTGGAAAATATTTGTAATGTTGTTTCTTATTGTTAACTTATTGTACTTATAGCCCAACAGACTCCCATTTACTCCTTGGAGGAGAGCGCACCTTGTCCCGGAATCGCCCAGAATGCACCGCGCAGCCCATTGACGTACAGTAGCACGGGCAACGTTTCCCCATCTCCTCAAAAGTATATCTGCCGTTGCGAATGTTAGACTCATCCATTTGTAGGTTGAACATGGTGAGATGTAGACTTCCAAATGTATAGTGTTTAGTGTATAGTGTTCCACAGCTAACTAGCTACGTTACATGCTGATATTGTCCTTGGTATTATTGTGTGTAGTAGTGTTTAGTTGATTTCACAGCTAACTAGCTACGTTACATGCTGATATTGTCATGGTATTATTGTGTGTAGTAGTGTTTAGTTGATTTCACAGCTAACTAGCTACGTTACTTGCTGATATTGTCTTTGGTATTATTGCGTGTAGTAGTGTTTAGTTGATTTCACAGCTAACTAGCTACGTTACTTGCTGATATTGTCTTTGGTATTATTGCGTGTAGTAGTGTTTAGTTGATTTCACAGCTAACTAGCTACGTTACATGCTGATATTGCCTTTGGTATTATTGTGTGTAGTAGTGTTTAGTTGATTTCACAGCTAACTAGCTACGTTACATGCTGATATTGTCCTTGGTATTATTGTGTGTAGTAGTGTTTAGTTGATTTCACAGCTAACTAGCTACGTTACATGCTGATATTGTCTTTGGTATTATTGTGTGTAGTAGTGTTTAGTTGATTTCACAGCTAACTAGCTACGTTACATGCTGATATTGCCTTTGGTATTATTGTGTGTAGTAGTGTTTAGTTGATTTCACAGCTAACTAGCTACGTTACATGCTGATATTGTCCTTGGTATTATTGTGTGTAGTAGTGTTTAGTTGATTTCACAGCTAACTAGCTACGTTACATGCTGATATTGCCTTTGGTATTATTGCGTGTAGTAGTGTTTAGTTGATTTCACAGCTAACTAGCTACGTTACTTGCTGATATTGTCTTTGGTATTATTGCGTGTAGTAGTGTTTAGTTGATTTCACAGCTAACTAGCTACGTTACTTGCTGATATTGTCTTTGGTATTATTGCGTGTAGTAGTGTTTAGTTGATTTCACAGCTAACTAGCTACGTTACATGCTGATATTGTCCTTGGTATTATTGTGTGTAGTAGTGTTTAGTTGATTTCACAGCTAACTAGCTACGTTACATGCTGATATTGTCTTTGGTATTATTGTGTGTAATATTGTTTAGTTGATTTCACAGCTAACTAGCTACGTTACATGCTGATATTGCCTTTGGTATTATTGTGTGTAGTAGTGTTTAGTTGATTTCACAGCTAACTAGCTACGTTACATGCTGATATTGTCTTTGGTATTATTGTGTGTAGTAGTGTTTAGTTGATTTCACAGCTAACTAGCTACGTTACATGCTGATATTGTCCTTGGTATTATTGTGTGTAGTAGTGTTTAGTTGATTTCACAGCTAACTAGCTACGTTACATGCTGATATTGTCTTTGGTATTATTGTGTGTAGTAGTGTTTAGTTGATTTCACAGCTAACTAGCTACGTTACATGCTGATATTGTCCTTGGTATTATTGTGTGTAGTAGTGTTTAGTTGATTTCACAGCTAACTAGCTACGTTACATGCTGATATTGCCTTTGGTATTATTGTGTGTAGTAGTGTTTAGTTGATTTCACAGCTAACTAGCTACGTTACATGCTGATATTGCCTTTGGTATTATTGTGTGTAGTAGTGTTTAGTTGATTTCACAGCTAACTAGCTACGTTACATGCTGATATTGTCTTTGGTATTATTGTGTGTAGTAGTGTTTAGTTGATTTCACAGCTAACTAGCTACGTTACATGCTGATATTGTCCTTGGTATTATTGTGTGTAGTATTGTTTAGTTGATTTCACAGCTAACTAGCTACGTTACATGCTGATATTGTCCTTGGTATTATTGTGTGTAGTAGTGTTTAGTTGATTTCACAGCTAACTAGCTACGTTACATGCTGATATTGCCTTTGGTATTATTGTGTGTAGTAGTGTTTAGTTGATTTCACAGCTAACTAGCTACGTTACATGCTGATATTGTCCTTGGTATTATTGTGTGTAGTAGTGTTTAGTTGATTTCACAGCTAACTAGCTACGTTACATGCTGATATTGCCTTTGGTATTATTGTGTGTAGTAGTGTTTAGTTGATTTCACAGCTAACTAGCTACGTTACATGCTGATATTGTCCTTGGTATTATTGTGTGTAGTAGTGTTTAGTTGATTTCACAGCTAACTAGCTACGTTACATGCTGATATTGTCCTTGGTATTATTGTGTGTAGTAGTGTTTAGTTGATTTCACAGCTAACTAGCTACGTTACATGCTGATATTGTCTTTGGTATTATTGCGTGTAGTAGTGTTTAGTTGATTTCACAGCTAACTAGCTACGTTACATGCTGATATTGTCCTTGGTATTATTGTGTGTAGTAGTGTTTAGTTGATTTCACAGCTAACTAGCTACGTTACATGCTGATATTGTCTTTGGTATTATTGTGTGTAGTAGTGTTTAGTTGATTTCACAGCTAACTAGCTACGTTACATGCTGATATTGTCATGGTATTATTGTGTGTAGTAGTGTTTGCTAACCAGCTGACCATTGCATTGTGGATCTTTGTGGTCGACTTGAGCTGCAACAGATTTCCACAACAATTTTCCATGTTGCTACCAACCTCACTACAACGCCAAAATGAAATGTTCCCTTTAACAGTGGGGTCTGTTCTGTAGAATGATTTCAGGAGCAGGGGTGACAGGAAGTAGCCGTGCCTCATTCTGGCCTGTCATTAGTCAGGTGAACCAGAAAGGACTTGCTGTTGAGATTCAATTATTTTTAGTGGTCTCCTGGAGCCTTTTCCATGTTTCCAGTATAAGGACAGAGGCATCTGCAGAAACATGCTCAGTGACACACAGGAACAAACTGACTGGCACACACACACACACACACACACACACACACACACACACACACACACACACACACACACACACACACACACACACACACACACACACACACACACACACACACACACACACACACGTTGCTGATGTTTAATAGAAATCAGACAAGTTGTTGAGGCCTGTGCTAGGTCTGGGGACAAGACATTGTGGCAGAAAGTAAAAGCGTCACTCCTTCAAGTCAGACAGGTGACCCCCAAAATAATTCAGAGTACTCACAATGAACCCAGGCTCCCCTTTCTTTCCTCCTTCACCCTGCTCTCCCTGCAAAGGAGAGGGTGAGAGACATCGAGAGGGAGACAGAGCGATAGAAAGAAAGAGAGAAACATCTCAGTGAGGCAGCAATAAGATACTTTTAATCAGGTCAAAGTGCACAGAACAATGTTTTCAGGTTAAATGAGGACATACATTATATTATTCTTTGGAGGGTGAAAATATGTTTAAAAGAGTGTTTACCTTGATGCCCTCAGGCCCTGGTTCCCCAAGTGGACCCTCTGCACCCCTCGGCCCCTATGACACGGAAACAGCTGCTTAGCCATGTATGTGTATGTGTGTGTGTGTATGTGTGTGTGTGTGTGTGTGTGTGTCCCGGGTCTCTATGACACAGAAACAGCTTAGTCCTCTCTGTAACCAACTCTGTTTACAAACCACTCAACCATCACATCACACAACGGCACTCGTGTATACAGGCAACACACCCACCCACACACACTCACAGCTACTTAGTAGTGTACAATATGGGATATGGGGGCATTGGTGTTGAGAGCAGCATGTGGGAGCAGTGTAGTGTGAAGGCCTTTTTTTTCTTTCTTTGAACACATGGAGTTCCAGAGACAAAACAGACGGATCACTTAATATCCACAACCTGGGAGTGATCACCTGACCCCCCCCAAGCACCAAACCATCTCTGCAGCCCCAGATAGAGGGTGGAGATAGTCATCTTTTAAATAAGACCCCTCCAGGCTGCGTTGATGCTGTGCTCTTCCTGTTCTGTCTGATTGGACTGTTGTGTCCGTTCCTCTTTGTGTCACTCCCTGAGGTTCTAACATTCCTCTCCTGCCTCACAGGTAGGGATTTCCAGCAACCCCATCTCTCTCTCTCTCTCTCTCTCTCTCTCTCTCTCTCTCTCTCTCTCTCTCTCTCTCTCTCTCTCTCTCTCTCTCTCTCTCTCTCTCTCTCTCTCTCTCTCTCTCTCTCTCTCTCTCTCTCTCTCTCTCTCTCTCTCTCTCTCTCTCTCTCTCTCTCTCTCTCTCTCTCTCTCTCTCTCTCTCTCTCTCTCTCTCTCTCTCTCTCTCTCTCTCTCTCTCTCCCCCCTCTCACCCCCCCACACTCTGTCCTCAATACATAAAAAGCCACATTCAGTCTTAAGAAGTGTGTGTGCTTTATTGGACTGTGCTGCTCTGTCTGCTGATAGTGGACTCTGCTAAGCTACACACAACACTTACCTTGGTTCAGGCCAAAGATACACAGCGGGAAAATAAGTCAAACAGAGTCTAAATATGTGTTTTCTTACTCATAAAACTATTCAACACAGCTATGTGAGTGAGTGGATACATTGATTGGGTCTCCGATGTCCACCTGGCTTTCAAGGCCAAGCAAAATGATAGCAGAGCCACCGCTAGTCAGGCCAAATCAAAAAATCATAAATTTAATAGCAGAATTGGAAATTGCAACTTTTTAAAAACTTGATCCTAAAGCTGTAGGCTACAGACGGGTGAATGGCTCATTCAGGTTAGTTAACAAGCACCTCGTCCAGTCAGTTATATGGCTTAGCACAGAAGCCTCTGTTCAAGTTCACGCACACTCATCATATATACAAAATCTTACTCAAATTCTATCCCGGTTTGAATTGGTCAATTGAGTGAGCCAAGTGAGATATCAAAGCCAGAGATTGCCGAGAGATATTACACATTGCGAGGTCAATGAGGACAACTGAAAGACACAAAGACAGTAGGTCAAGAGGTAAAAGATTATGCGTCAGACTGAATTATTGGTCCCTAGCTATTGTCTGTCTGCAGGTAATAGTTTATAGTACTACTGTAGTTCATAGTCCACATATCCAGTTAACTGCCAAAATAAAGGAAACACTTACAGGGCTGGCCTTGGCATAAGCGACATAAGTGGTTGCTTAGGGCCTCCGGCTCCTAAGGGCCCCCCTGACCATTTTTTTTTTAGGAACTCAGTTATCAACTGACTTTTGAGAGTCAGAATAGTAGAATACAGGTGCAGGTTCTACATGTTCTGTTAGTCAATTAGCACATGTCTGATACAATTCTTTATATTGGTAAATTAATCTAGCCAGCTATCTAAATTTAGCAATGATGGGCAAATTACTGAGTGGGAACAAAGGGCACGTGCCCTGACCACCAGGGGGCCCCCATTGATTTTGTTAGTCACGCTCACTCAGATATCATATTAACAAGGCATAAGTCATTGCAAAAAATGAAATAAGTTATACAATTTTAAGATTTTCCCTCCAACCAAATCTTGCTTATGGGCCTCAAACGGCTAGGGGCGGCTCTGGAGGGATACCGTATTTTATAATATGGTTCCAGAGTTGATTAAGCAATTAACATCCCATCATGCTTAGGGTCAAGTATAACATGTCCAGTTGCCCATTATTGTGGTTACCATGGCTAGAGGAAGAGACCTCAGTGACTTTGAAAGAGGGGTCTCAAAGGAGCTAAAGGGTTGTGTGTGTGTGTGTGTGTGTGTGTGTGTGCGTGTGCGTGTGCGTCTCAGTCATCAGATCTCAACCCAATTTAACACTTATGGGAGATTCTGGAGCTGGGCCTGAGACAGCGTTTTCCACCACCATCAACAAAACACCAAATGATGAAATTTCTCGTGGAAGAATGGTGCCGTAACCCTCCAATAAAGTTCCAGACACCTGTAGAATCTATGCCAAGGCGCATTGAAGCTGTTCTGGCGTCTCGTGGTGGCCCAACGCTCTATTAAGACACTTTATGTTGCGTGGCTTCCTTTATTTTGGCAGTTACATGTAGTTACTACTGGGTCATATCTACTATTTGACTGCAGGTAATATCTTGTATAGTTATGTAAGATCATCAAACGGAGCAATAAAAAATACATTCCTGAGACCAAGCGTCTTCCCAGACTGAATTGCTCTCAGGGATAATAAATCAGAGAGAGAGAGAGATAAGAGGGGTGAAAGTAAAATATTCCTGTTGGCGTTTCCTTTATTTTGGCAGTTACCTGTAGTCTAGGAACAGACGGAGATCCTCTGTGTGCTCCCAGCCTGTAGTTACTACTGGGTCAACATACTATTCCTAGAATGCACTGCCTCTTTGTCCTACCGTACACTGTGACAGAATGCATTGTAAACGTAACATTGTATCACCCAGACATTATGTCTTTATAGCTCGGAGGGTAAGAGAAGGCCATAAGTAGGGTTAAGATAACAACAGTGAGATTGGCCCTGTGGCGGCGTAGACCGGCAACGACCTGAGCCGTTTCGCTTTGCTGCTGTACAGTACTTTAGCCTGTAGTACCCGAGCGATAAACACTGGAGTATACAGTCATGTATGTTTATATCAGAACAGATGTTCCCGAAATACCAGAGGGCATTCAAATCA
>NC_068446.1:3999290-4036790 GCF_023373465.1 Oncorhynchus keta
AGAAGATCATTCACAGAGCCCCCCCCCGGGGAAGAGCTGGAACACAGCATTCATACTAACAATATACAGGACTGACTAAGAACCTGGAGGCTCCAATTGAGTGATTCCTCACGAAACTAGGACATAAAAAAGACAAAGCTTTTGTCACAACATTTTATCAAGGAAATGATCCTTTGGAGGAAGGATTGTTGACACATATTTGAAATTTGTATTTAAAAACATTGAGAAAGAATTGATCAGACTCTGCATATTTGTAACATTTTGGCCTTTTACTCAGGCCTCCTTTAAAGACACCATCTTGATCCATCTGTAGGTGCTTACAAAACAACAATTGGTGTCAAATTAAGCATTACGGGTGGCCTTGTTAATATGTAGTATTTTGATTTCATTTTTTTTTTAAATCAAGTCATTTCTGAACATTGAAAAATATAAACATGACTATTGAAAAAAAAAAAGATTGTTGATTTGGCAAATTGTTCATCATTATATACTCTAGGGGAATGTCAACGTTCCAGTTGGATCTATTTTATGATCCAAGTTGCAAGCATTCTAGTAATTTGCAGGATGTACAACGATACAAGTGAAAGGAGAGCCGTGTGCTTCTTTGCATTTCCTCCAATGCCAATTGCTCTGTATAAAACTGGCCATAACTTTAAAACTAGCAGAGAACCTACTCTGGAACTTTGATGCTCAAATAGTATATTATGTTCAACATTAATATTGAGAAATTAGATAAATAAAATGTATCTTTTTTTCAATAGTTATTTTCATCTATTTCAATATTCATAAATACAGTACCAGTCAAAATTTTGGACACACCTACTCATTCAAGGTTTTTCTTTATTTTTGTAGAATCATAGAGAAGATATAAAAACTATGAAATAACACATATGGAATCATGTTGTAACCAAACAAATGTTAAACAAATCAAAATATATTTGACATTTTAGATTCCTCAAAGTAGCCACCCTTTGCCTTGATGACAGCTTTGCACACTCTAAGGCACTGCATCTCTGTGCAAGAGGTGTCATTACAGTCCCTGGTTTGAATCCAGGCTGGATCACATCCGGCCGTGATTGGGAGTCCCATAGGGCGATGCACAATTGGCCCAGCGTCATCCGGGGTAGGCCGTCATTGTAAATAAGAATGTTCTTATCTGACTTGCCTAGTTAAATAAAGGTTAAAACACTTTTTAGCTCAACCAGCTTCACTTGGAATGCTTTTCCAACAGTCTTGAAGGAGTTCCCACATACACTGAGCACTTGTTGGCTGCTTTTCCTTCAGTCTGCGGTCCATCTCAATTGGATTGAGGTTAAGTGAAAGTGGAGGCCAGGTCATCTGATGCAGTACTCCATCACTCTCATTCATGGTCAAATACCCCTTATACAGCCTGGAGGTGTGTTGGGTCATTGTTCTGTTGAAAAACAAATGATAGTCCCACTAAGCGCAAACCAGATGGGATGGCGTATCGCTGCAGAATGCTGTGGTAGCCATGCTGGTTAAGTGTACATTGAATTCTAAATAAATCACTGACAGTTTCACCAGCAAAGTACCCAGACACCCGCACACCTCCTCCTCCATGCTTCACGGTGGGAACCACAAATGTGGAGATCATCCATTCACCTACTCAGCGTCTCACAAAGACACGGCGGTTGGAACCAAAAATCTCAAATTTGGACTCATCAGTCAAAGGACAGATTTCCACCGGTCTCATGTCCATGTTTCTTGGCCCAAGCAAGTCTCTTCTTCTTATTGGTTGCCTTTAGTAGTGTTTTCTTTGCAGCAATTCGACCATGAAGGCCTGATTAATGCAGTCTCCTCTGAACAGTTGATGTTGAGATGTGTCTGTTACTTGAACTCTGTGAAGCATTTTTTGGGGCTGCAATTTCTGAGGCTGGTAACTAATGAATTATCCTCTGCAGCAGAGATAACTCTGGGTCTTCCTTTCCTGTGGCGGTCCTCATCAGAGTGTGTTTCATTATACTGCTTGATGTTTCTTGCAACTGCACTTGAAGAAACTTTCAAAGTTCATGACATTTTCTGGATTGACTAACCTTCATGTTTTAAAGTAAGGATGGACTGTCATTTCTCTTTGCTCAAATGCATTAAGAAGGAAATAAAAATTCCACATAAAATGAACTTTTAACAAGGCTGTTAATTGAAAGGCATTCCAGGTGACTACCTCATTAAGCTGGTTGAGAGATTGATTTGTTTTACACTTTTTTGGTTATTACATGTTATTTCATAGTGTTGATGTGTTCCCTATTATTCTACAATGTAGAAAATAGTAAAAATAAAGAAAAACCCTTTAATTAATAGGCGTGTACAAACGTTTGACTGGTACTGTGTGTGTATATATATATAAAAAATATCTAAATCAAAATACTACACAGATAACAGAGCAAGCGGTAGACCTTCATATGACAGACATTTTTGCTTTGTAGCACCTACGGATTAAACATTATATTGGCCTGGGTAAGGCCAAAATATCATAAATATGCCCACTTTGGTTAATTATTCATCATACTTTTAATTACAAATGTCAAATATATGTCAACAATCCTTCCTCCCAAATGGAAATTCTATAGTTTAAATTTCGTGAATATCCCCCAAATCATGCTTTTTCAGTGTCCTGGTTTCGTGAGGAATCACTCAATGACAGTATACGGAACACTAAGACAGCTACTCAGGCCTGAAAGCCAAAGATATGAAATAGCATTCCTACTCAGAGATGGACCACAACTACATCATTCACAGACATGCAATGCCACTAGCGCAACAGTTCCAGACACCCTCGCTAAGTGGTGTATACGTAGACGCTCTGTACCTACCCCGGACCCCTTCTCGCCAGGAGGACCCAATGGACCTGCAGGACCACGACCTCCCTGAGAAACAGAAGACACAGGAAAGGAGAGGGATCATTAATCCCTGAACCAACCTCAACGGGGCAGTAGGTAGTTCAGCGGTTTGAGCGTTAGGCCAGTAGCCGAAGTTCGAATCCCTGAGCCGACAAGGTAAAACGATATGTTGACGTGTCCATGAGCAAGGCACTGCGCCAGGGTCACCGTTGATCTTTTTTTTAAATGATTATTTAACTAGTCAAGTCAGTTATGAACAAATTCTTATTTACAATGACTGCCTAGGAAAAGTGGGTTAACTGCCTTGTTCAGGGGCAAAAGGACAGATTTTTACCTTGTCAGCTCGGGGATTGACGATCTAGCAACCTTTCGCTTACTGGCGAAACACTCTAACCACTAGGCTATCTGCCGCCCCAATAGCAGACCCAGGCTGTGACCCCACTCTCAGGGAGTTGGGAAATGAAAAAAAAAAAACACATTTATAACTAAGACAAATACTAATATAATTATTATTAACATTCATACATCAAACCCCACCACCTACCGCTGCACTTAGAGCTCCTAAACCCAGGCCTTGAATCGATGGGAAAACGCCACCCAAAAACGATATTTTGGTATTTATTTCATTAGTCCATTCTTGACATAGACCCAAAATGTTTTGCTTGTCAGCAATCAAGTTGAGGCTATGCAACGTTCAAAATACTTTCCGTTTGCATTATATGATGGTGCATTTCTGCATCATATGATCAAACAGAGAGGGACACTACAGTAAGTTAGCTAGCTGGTTATGCCAGAGAGGGATACTACAGTAAGTTAGCTAGCTGGTTATGCCAGAGAGGGATACTACAGTAAGCTAGCTAGCTGGTTATGCCAGAGAGGGATACTACAGTAAGTTAGCTAGCTGGTTATGCCAGAGAGGGATACTACAGTAAGTTAGCTAGCTGGTTATGCCAGAGAGGGATACTACAGTAAGTTAGCTAGCTGGTTATGCCAGAGAGGGATACTACAGTAAGTTAGCTAGCTGGTTATGCCAGAGAGGGATACTACAGTAAGTTAGCTAGCTGGTTATGCCAGAGAGGGATACTACAGTAAGTTAGCTAGCTGGTTATGCCAGAGAGGGATACTACAGTAAGTTAGCTAGCTGGTTATGCCAGAGAGGGACACTACAGTAAGTTAGCTAGCTGGTTATGCCAGAGAGGGATACTACAGTAAGTTATCTAGCTGGTTATGCCAGAGAGGGATACTACAGTAAGTTAGCTAGCTGGTTATGCCAGAGAGGGACACTACAGTAAGTTAGCTAGCTGGTTATGCCAGAGAGGGATACTACAGTAAGTTAGCTAGCTGGTTATGCCAGAGAGGGATACTACAGTAAGTTAGCTAGCTGGTTATGCCAGAGAGGGATACTACAGTAAGTTAGCTAGCTGGTTATGCCAGAGAGGGATACTACAGTAAGCTAGCTAGCTGGTTATGCCAGAGAGGGATACTACAGTAAGTTAGCTAGCTGGTTATGCCAGAGAGGGATACTACAGTAAGTTAGCTAACTGGTTATGCCAGAGAGGGATACTACAGTAAGTTAGCTAGCTGGTTATGCCAGAGAGGGATACTACAGTAAGTTAGCTAGCTGGTTATGCCAGAGAGGGATACTACAGTAAGTTAGCTAGCTGGTTATGCCAGAGAGGGACACTACAGTAAGTTAGCTAGCTGGTTATGCCAGAGAGGGATACTACAGTAAGTTAGCTAGCTGGTTATGCCAGAGAGGGATACTACAGTAAGTTAGCTAGCTGGTTATGCCAGAGAGGGATACTACAGTAAGTTAGCTAGCTGGTTATGCCAGAGAGGGATACTACAGTAAGTTAGCTAGCTGGTTATGCCAGAGAGGGATACTACAGTAAGTTAGCTAGCTGGTTATGCCAGAGAGGGATACTACAGTAAGTTAGCTAGCTGGTTATGCCAGAGAGGGATACTACAGTAAGTTAGCTAGCTGGTTATGCCTATCCAACTCTGGAACTCTGCCAAGGTACGCTTTTTCTTTTATAAATGTATTGCTAAACAGCTTTCTGACTGTAGACTGTACTGCATGATTGTAGCTGGTTTACTAACGCATTAGTTCGAGTAGCTACAGTATGCTGACTATGAGGTGACAACGATGTAGGCTGCGTGTAGCGGTTAGCAGTCATGATATGAAGGTTTGGCTTGGAAAGTTTTTCTTCACCTTGTCACAGACAGCTGATGTGTTGTGCACTGAAGTCCACAAGCGAGGGGAAAAGGTGAGGCGAGCAAAGTGATCATGCCGTTTTTATGTGGCTGCTATGAAAGTGTGCTAGCGTGTGATTTGGGAGTGTATTCATTCTGCCGATTCCGTTGAAAAACTTTTCTTAAACTGAAGCAAACAGAATGAAACGGGGATAAACGTACCTGCATTTGTCCAAATAGAAACTCTCATTTGCAACTGGTTGACTAATGATTACACACTAGATCTGCTAGATATGTGCGAGGTGGCATTGAATGTGTCACTGTCTGTAAACCTTGATTACTCAAAGATCTCTCGATGAAAGTAAACTTTCATTCATTGGTGAGGTTGTAGCAACCTCAAAGAAATAAGACCATGCTCATGAAAACAAAATCATCCTCCCTCATCTTAAACGGCACCGAACGCCACTGGTTTTCAGCACAGGAACTAGTTAGGAAACAGCCTCCAGGGTGTCTCTCTCGTCATACAGCATCAGCACTGGTTTTCAGCACAGGAACTAGTTAGGAAACAGCCTCCAGGGTGTCTCTCTCGTCATACAGCATCAGCACTGGTTTTCAGCACAGGAACTAGTTAGGAAACAGCCTCCAGGGTGTCTCTCTCGTCATACAGCATCAGCACTGGTTTTCAGCACAGGAACTAGTTAGGAAACAGCCTCCAGGGTGTCTCTCTCGTC
The DNA here is from genome assembly GCF_023373465.1 of Oncorhynchus keta. Classification (NCBI taxonomy): domain Eukaryota; kingdom Metazoa; phylum Chordata; class Actinopteri; order Salmoniformes; family Salmonidae; genus Oncorhynchus; species Oncorhynchus keta. The sequence goes on from NC_068446.1 coordinate 4,005,073, forward strand.
ATACAGCATCAGCACTGGTTTTCAGCACAGGAACTAGTTAGGAAACAGCCTCCAGGGTGTCTCTCTCGTCATACAGCATCAGCACTTCAAATGACTCACTTATGACCCAGCCCTGTGTGTGTAGTATGTGTGTGTGCACGTTTGCTTGCTTTGCAACAAAGTGGAAAAGACCACTTTACATTGCAAGTTATATTTCAATGTGTGACATTGACATGGCTGGTTTACCGAAATCTACATTTTAGATTTGAGTCATTTAGCAGACGCTCTAATCCAGAGCGATTTTACAATCATCTTAAAATAGCTAGGTGGGACAAACACATACTGTATCACAGACATATAAATATTTTTTTTCCTGAAATAAAGTAGCTATCAGTAGAGTTGGAACTAGAAAGTGTGTGTGTGGGGGGTGGGGGTTAAGTGCAAGTGCCAGTTCAGGTTATTTATCGGGTTGGGGGTGTAGGGTTTGAACATAGCCTGAAGGCAGGGAAGGGCAGTTCCTCTTGCTGCTCCGTAGGTAAGCACCATGGTCTTGTAGTGGATACGAGCTTCGACTGGAAGCCAGTGGAGTGTGCGGAGGAGCAGGGTGACATGAGGGAATTTGGGAAGCTTGAAACCTAGACAGTAGGAACACAGCAATGTACTTTGACAGCCTAATGGCCCTAAAAAAAAAAAAACATGCTACCTTTTCACCGGCTTCTCCTACTCCCCCTGACATCCCGATCAGGCCCGCTGGACCCTGCAAAGGAGAGAGAGAGAGAGCAATAGTATACAAACATCCGGGTAAAGTATGTCTATTAGAGGAGACATGATCCCCACCCATCAGTATGTTCATAGAGGTCATAGATAACTATGTAATGGTGATGTAAAGATGGAGAAAGAACTGCAATCATATGCTTGTAAAAGGAAATTACATGAAGGAACCAGGGGGAAAATCCCTCAATGAGATTTGAGCGCATGAAACTGAACAAAATGTAATTAATTAGTGTATGCAATGTTTTATGTTGTTAAAAAGTAATGAGGCAATGCAAATCATGTCAAATGCTAGTTTGGTGTTGTATGAACAAGGCGATAAAAACAGACATTCTTTTCACAGTATTCACAAGCCATATTCCTGGGCTACACGCTGCTGTGGATAAAGAAATGAGAGGCACATACACTACGTGACCAAACGTATATGGACACCTGCTCATTGAAAAATCTCATTCCAAACGCATGGGCATCAATATGGAGTTGGGCCCATCTTTGTTGCCATTTCAACCTCCGCACTTCTGGGAAGGCTGCGGGGGCTTGCTTCCTTGCAGCCACACGAGCATTAGTGAGGTCGAGCACTGATGTTGGCCGATTGGGCCCGGCTCACAGTCGGCATTCCAATTCACACCAAAGGTGTTCAGTGGGGTTGAGGTCAGGGCTCTGTGCAGGACGGTCACGTTCTTCCACACCAATCTTCGACTAACCATTTTTGTATGGACTTCGCTTTATGCACGGGGGCATTGTCATGCTGAAACAGGAAAGGGCCTTCCCCAAACTGTTGCCACAAAGTTGGAAGCACAGAATCGTCTCGAATGCCATTGTATGATGTAGCCCCAGACCATTATTTCTCCTCCACCAAAGTTTACAGTTGGCACTATGTATTCAGGCAGGTGGCGTTCTCCTGACATCCGCCAAACCCAGAATCATCCGTCAGACTGCCAGATGGTGAAGCGTGATTCATCACTCCAGAGAATGCGTTTCCACCGCTCCAGAGTACAATGGCGGCGAGCTTTACACCACTCCAGCTGACGCTTGGCATTGAGCGTGGTGATCTTAGGCCCGTAAACGCAATATGCTCCCGCAATAATATACCACGTACACTATATACAGTTGAAGTCGGAAGTTTTCATACACCTTAGCCAAATACATTTAAACTCAGTTTCACAATTTCTGACATTTAATCCTAGTACAAATGCCCTGTCTTAGGTCAGTTAGGATCACCACTTTATTTTTAAGAATGTGACATGTCAGAATAATAGTAGAGAGAATGATTTATTTCAGCTTTAGTATCTTTCATCACATTCCCAGTGGGTCAGAAGTTTACACTCAATTAGTATTTGATAGCATTGCCTTTTAAATTGTTTAACTTGGGTCAAACATTTCAGGTAGCCTTCCACAAGCTTCCCACAATAAGTTGGGTGAATTTTGGCCCATTCCTCCTGATAGAGCTGGTGTAACTGAGTCAGGTTTGTAGGCCTCCTTGCTCGCACACGCTTCTTCAGTTCTGTCCACAAATGTTCTATCGAATTGAGGTCAGGGCTTTGTGATGGCCACTCCAATACCCTGACTTTGTTGTCCTTAAGCCATTTTGCCACAACTTTGGAAATATGCTTGGGGTAATTGTCCATTTGGAAGACCCATTTGTGACCAAGCTTCAACTTCCTGGATGATGACTTGAGATGTTGCTTCAATATATGCACATAATTTTCCTACCTTGTGATGCCATCTATTTTGTGAAGTGTACCAGTCCCTCCTGCAGCAAAGCACCTCCACAGCATGATGCTGCCACCTCTCTGCTTCACGGTTGGGATGGTGTTCTTCGACTTGCAAGCCTCCCCCTTTTCCTCCTAACATAATGATGGTCATTATGGCCAAACAGTTCTATTTTTGTTTCATCAGACCAGAGGACATTTCTCCAAAAAGTACGATCTTTGTCCCCATGTGCAGTTGCAAACCGTAGTTTGGCTTTTTTATGGTGGTTTTGGAGCAGTGGCTTCTTCCTTGCTGAGCGGCCTTTCAGGTTAAGTTGATATAGGACTCGTTTTTACTGTGGATATAGATAATTTTGTACCTGTTTCCTCCAGCATCTTCACAAGGTCCTTTGCTGTTGTTCTGGGATTGATTTGCACTTTTCGTACCAAAGTACTTTCATCTTTAGGAGACAGAATGCGTCTCCTTCCTGAGTGGTATGATGACTGCGTGGTCCCATGGTGTTTATACGTGCGTACTATTGTTTGTACAGATGAACATGGTACCGTCAGGCATTTGGAAATTGCTCCCAAGGATGAACCAGACTTGTGGAGCTCTACAATTTCTGAGTTATTGGCTGATTTATTTTGATTTTCCCATGATGTCAAGCAAAGAGGTACTGAGTTTGAAGGTAGGCCTTGAAATACATCCACAGGTACACCTCCAATTGACTCAAATGATGTCAATTAGCCTATCAGAAGATTCTAAAGCCATGACCATTTTCTGGAATTTTCCAAACTGTTTAAAGGCACAGTCAACTTGGTGTATGTAAACTTCTGACCCACTGGAATTGTGATACAGTGAATTGTGAGTGAAATAATCTGTCTGTAAACAATTATTATTACAATTATTGGAAAAACTACTTGTGTCATGCACAATGTAGACGTCGTAAAACGCTAGCCAAAACTATAGTTTGTTAACAAGAAATTTGTGGAGTGGTTGAAAAACTAGTTTTAATGACTCCGACTTAAGTGTATGTAAACTTCCGACTTCAACTGTATACCATGAGCTGTGCCAGGCCCGCCACGTCTGTTGACTCATCCAGCTGTAATCCATAGAATTCACTGGCTTGTATGCGAAGCAGTAATTGTTTCAAAACATCTCCTGCCATGTCACTGGTGCGTTGTGAAATTGTCTGTATAGTTTTTTTGGGACTTTTCCCCCAGCAATTTCCCAGCCATATCTGTGGCAGCAGGAATAATGAAGTCCTCCACAATAGTATATGTCTTGCCTGTCCTAGCCACACGGTAGCTCACCATATAAGACACTTCTAGCCCATTCTTATTAATGGTATCTGTTGATTTTATACATGTCTACCTACTCAAAGTTTCTTAATTCTCGCTCAAAAAACTCCTGTGGCTTGTTTTGTTTCTAAATGTCTGCGCAAGAGTGAAGGTTTCATCGAGTTGTGAGATAGTACTTTTACACAGATAACGCACTGTGACTGGGGAAAGGCACTACTCCCAATGTAAGTGAACCCCAAATCAATGTAGTTCTCATTATATTTACGCCTCTTCGATGGTCCAACATCCCAGTCTGTTGTTCGTTGCTTTCCCGGGCTGCATCAGATTCACAACTGTCAGTGTCCATGCTAGCTGGGCTAACAACAAATGTAGAATTACTGATGCTAGCATTGGATGTGCTCGTGGAAGCAGAACAACTTGTGTTGTCGATAGGTGCAGGTGTAGCACTGCTGGAAGTAGCAGTACCACCAGTAGGTATGTGCCTCTATGGACGCGGGTTTTTACTAAATTGACTGTTTGAAAATGTGAAGACAATTATCATTATTAGTCGTTATGTGAATCACATTTTTATTTGGCGTACCCCCGACAGCATTGCACATACCCCTGGAATGACCATTCCTCGGCATCTGACCGTAAGGCGCTGCAGAGGGTAATGCACACGGCCCAGTACATCACTGGGGTCAAGTTTCCTGCGATCCAGTACCTATATACTCGGGGCAGTGTCTGAGGAAGGCCCACAAAATTGTCAAAGACTCCAGTTACCCAAGTCATAGACTGTTTTCTCTGCTACCGTACGGCAAGCGGTACCAGAGCACCAAGTCTAGGACCAAAAGGCTCCTTAACAGCTTTTACCCCCCAAGCCATAAGACAGCTGAACAGCTAATCAAATGGCCACCCAGACTATTTACATTGACACCCCTGCCCTTTGTTTTCACACGGCTGCTACTCGCTGTGTGTTATCTTGCATAGTCACTTTACCCCTACCTACATGTACAAATGACCTCGACTAACCCCACACATTGACTCAGTACCGGTAGCCCCTGTCGTTATTTTATTGGGTTACTTTAAATGTTTTACTTTAGTTTATTTAGTAAATATTTTCTTCACTCTATTTCTTGAACTGCATTGTTGGTTAAGGGCTTGTAAGTAAGCAGTTCCCGGTAAGGTGAACTACACCTCTTGTATTCGGCACATGTGACAAATCAAAAGTGATTTGATTTGGATTCAACCTGGGCTGCTTCTACACTGTGTTCTGCCACCCAGCCCTTTGTAGTAGGCCTACAGCTGCAGTTCTACTCTCACTAGGAGAGTGTTGCCACATCCTACTGTCCTGCGCCTAAAACGCTGGCTAACAAAGAGAATGCGGGCTGATGTAAACAAGAGAATGAAGGGCTAGATAAAGGGCTGAGGTTTGGCCCAGCGCCAGTGTCGACGGTAAGGAGAGGAGTGGATAGCAGACGAGAGGAGCAACGTCTCTTGCCCCAGTGACTCCTGAAAGGCTGGTGAAAACGTCCCCAGTCTGGCCAACCGCTAAACCCAGTGTGGTCACTGTGGTTGTCTTGCTATGTACGAGGCAAATATGCATGACCAAAATGTCATTGTTGCACAAGAGACGTACCGTACTTCCACGTGTGTTTCTGTGGCTACGTTTCTTGCCTTTTTCAAAAATGTATTTTCTATCTCCCCCCATCAGCTCTTAGTTCCTCAATATGTGGTGTGTTTGACAGAGACAGAACACATCTCTGGCAGGTTAGATGTAGATGTAGCCTGTAGATGTAGCCTGTAGATGTAGCCTGTAGATGTAGCCTGTAGATGTAGCCTGTATGTAGATGTAGCCTGTAGATGTAGCCTGTAGATGTAGCATGTAGATGTAGCCTGTAGATGTAGCCTGTAGATGTAGCCTGTAGATGTAGCATGTAGATGTAGCCTGTCCCGTCTGAGTCTGAGAAGAGGGATGTATAGAGCGGGGATCGGGACAGACGGAGCCGTACACAGAGCCAGAATTGTGACCACACTTCTGGACTCCATTAGTCGTTGATGCGACTGAAGGAAGTGGGAAAATAGGATGGGAGGAAAAAAGGGGGGGGAGGAAGAAGGGAGATTTTCCTGGAAAATCTAAAGCCAATGCCGTCTGGCAGTTGCTAAACAGAGAGGCCACTGGGGCTGTGGCAATATGGCCAGAGGTGTGAAAGACGCACGCAGACAGACACTGCAGTGCTGTACATTACACTGGGTCCTCTGAACACTCCCGCGTGTGACAGTTGAGAGTCTCCTGTTTCTGTGTGTGAATGGGAGTCTTAATCATCCACAGCTGTTGTGATAAGAGCAAACCAGATAGCTAGTGGGAACATTCCTGTCTGTTCTAATGTATATATTAAACAACAAACTAACTTGTGAAAACACAGTAGGCAACCGCAGAACACACCTCTACTGTATGGTATAAGTCCCAGCGTAGCCCCAGGCATGCAGGCAACTGATTTGTACTGTAGTGTCTGTGAGTAAAGGCAAAGGCAGGCAGCCTTGGGAAACATGGGAACACTAGTGTCTCCAGATCCATACAAAATCCCTTTATTGAGGCATGAATTGGGACAACATGGCGGTATACCGTATATTCCAACACCATTGATACAATTCCCTTTAAGTTTTTTAAGACATTAATATTTGTTGCTACTTTTTTAAGTAAATACCCTCAGTAGACTTCTGCAGTACGTTAGGGGATAAAGAAGATAGTGTTCTTCTTTTCACCTTTCTTCATTTCACCAGGGTGGGTAGGATAGTCTGGAAGGTCAGGACGAGGACGGGGGAGCAGGTAGTTGACTAGTGGTGGCTATTCAGCAGCTTGATGGTCTGGGGGTAGTAGCTATTGGCCAGTCTTACAGTTTTTGCAGCAAACTGCGAGTCGCATTTTTTAGTTACTTGTATAACTTTATGAACTGGGATGTCTTTCCTTTAAATAGTTTTAGCATTTACTTAGTATTCTCTATGGGTTTTGACATGTACTTGTTAGCATTGCTAACATTCGGATAACAGAGGCAGTGGGGTTAGAAAATAGTGCCCCTTGTGTTCAGTGCCTGCATTACCAGGGTATAGCACAAGGTCGGCATGAAGGTATGACAATCTGGATACCCCCCAAGCCTAGTATCCTGTATCATTTAACAGTAGGAAACTGGTTCAAGGGCTTTCTCTCTATGACAGGGCCTCTTCAGATGGGGCTTTCAGTTTTCGAATTGCAGTCTGCAGCGATCTGCTTTCTCAGGTGTGTGTGTGTGTCTGTCTGCTTCCTTAGCCCTGGGTTCAGATGTGTGTCACAGTGAAGGTTATAAGTAGAGCAGAGCAGCAGCCAAGGAGAGAGACTGAAATCACCTTTGTAGGTACTATAGAAGAGAACCTTCTCGGTTGTCAAGTGCTACTAGTCTCTCACCCACATGTTTCAAAGCAAAACACGAATCTGTCAATTCCCTCAGCAGTAATTCAATTCGGAGGCATTTCATTTTTTTATTACTGTGATTTGATTGGGGGGGTCACACTGGAATGGAACACTTGACGAGCCAATCTAACTTGGCCCAAAATACAGCACATCCTACAAACTCCCAATAAATGATGGGTTCCAACACTTTATGGGCAACATGTTGCTGTAAGGGCTCTCTAGGTGACACAATGAAGCCTTAGTGAACACAATCACAAACAGCCCAATATACTGACCCAGGGCTAACCCGCAGTTAGCCAACCTGTCGACAGTCTCTCTTCAGACCTTCCAGATGATATTTATTTGGAAAGTGATGTAATGGCCTTCATTAGAGCCTCCATGTGTTTTCCGAGCAGATATATATATATTTTTTTACATGGAGCCTGAGGCTCCTTGGCTTCAAAGGGCCCTAGCTCGCTAGAAACAGTCTGTGGTGGGTGGTTAATACCTCTGATATGTGCTCTTCTATGCAACAAAACAGAGTATGTCCCAAATGGCACCCTATTCCCTACATAGTGCACTACTTTTGACCAGGGCTCTGGGTGTCATTTGGGATGCAAACAATCAGACGCACGCATGGCGTGTTTGGTGGCAGCGGGTTCCACGACGCACATACTGCAAATATAAGCATCACGGGGCCCGATGAACACAGAGAGGCATAAATGCATTAAGATATGAGATGTCTTGTGTGTAGATTTCCTGCATGGGAAAACATGTTGCTGTGTTTGTATTGAGTATCAGAAGACTGTCCGGACCGTAAAACAACAGACAGGCTTTTTACAGTATATTAGACCAATCCAACGTGATTGTATTATTCCACAGATGTTTTAAAAACTAGCTGGGCCACTGATGTTTAAAAACTAGCTGGGCCACTGATGTTTAAAAACTAGCTGGGCCACAGATGTTTTAAAAACTAGCTGGGCCACTGATGTTTAAAAACTAGCTGGGCCACTGATGTTTAAAAACTAGCTGGGCCACAGATGTTTTAAAAACTAGCTGGGCCACTGATGTTTTAAAAACTAGCTGGGCCACAGATGTTTTAAAAACTAGCTGGGCCACTGATGTTTTAAAAACTAGCTGGGCCACAGATGTTTTAAAAACTAGCTGGGCCACTGATGTTTTAAAAACTAGCTGGGCCACTGATGTTTTAAAAACTAGCTGGGCCACTGATGTTTTAAAAACTAGCTGGGCCACTGATGTTTTAAAAACTAGCTGGGCCACTGATGTTTTAAAAACTAGCTGGGCCACAGATGTTTTAAAAACTTAGCTGGGCCACAGATGTTTTAAAAACTAGCTGGGCCACAGATGTTTTAAAAACTAGCTGGGCCACTGATGTTTTAAAAACTTATCTGGGCCACAGATGTTTTAAAAACTAGCTGGGCCACAGATGTTTTAAAAACTAGCTGGGCCACAGATGTTTTAAAACTAGCTGGGCCACAGATGTTTTAAAAACTTAGCTGGGCCACAGATGTTTTAAAAACTTAGCTGGGCCACAGATGTTTTAAAAACTAGCTGGGCCACTGATGTTTTAAAACTAGCTGGGCCACAGATGTTTTAAAAACTAGCTGGGCCACAGATGTTTTAAAAACTAGCTGGGCCACAGATGTTTTAAAAACTAGCTGGGCCACAGATGTTTTAAAACTAGCTGGGCCACAGATGTTTTAAAAACTAGCTGGGCCACAGATGTTTTAAAAACTAGCTGGGCCACAGATGTTTTAAAAACTAGCTGGGCCACAGATGTTTTAAAAACTAGCTGGGCCACTGATGTTTTAAAAACTAGCTGGGCCACAGATGTTTTAAAAACTAGCTGGGCCACAGATGTTTTAAAAACTAGCTGGGCCACAGATGTTTTAAAAACTAGCTGGGCCACAGATGTTTTAAAAACTAGCTGGGCCACAGATGTTTTAAAAACTAGCTGGGCCACAGATGTTTTAAAAACTAGCTGGGCCACAGATGTTTTAAAAACTAGCTGGGCCACAGATGTTTTAAAAACTAGCTGGGCCACAGATGTTTTAAAAACTAGCTGGGCCACAGATGTTTTAAAAACTAGCTGGGCCACAGATGTTTTAAAAACTTAGTTGGGCCACTGATGTTTTAAAAACTAGCTGGGCCACAGATGTTTTAAAAACTAGTTGGGCCACAGATGTTTTAAAAACTAGCTGGGCCACAGATGTTTTAAAAACTAGCTGGGCCACAGATGTTTTAAAAACTAGCTGGGCCACAGATGTTTTAAAAACTAGCTGGGCCACAGATGTTTTAAAAACTAGCTGGGCCACAGATGTTTTAAAAACTAGTTGGGCCACAGATGTTTTAAAAACTTAGCTGGGCCACTGATGTTTTAAAAACTAGCTGGGCCACTGATGTTTTAAAAACTTAGTTGGGCCACAGATGTTTTAAAAACTAGCTGGGCCACAGATGTTTTAAAAACTAGCTGGGCCACAGATGTTTTAAAAACTAGTTGGGCCACTGATGTTTTAAAAACTAGCTGGGCCACAGATGTTTTAAAAACTAGCTGGGCCACTGATGTTTTAAAAACTAGCTGGGCCACAGATGTTTTAAAAACTAGCTGGGCCACTGATGTTTTAAAAACTAGCTGGGCCACTGATGTTTTAAAAACTAGCTGGGCCACTGATGTTTTAAAAACTAGCTGGGCCACTGATGTTTTAAAAACTAGCTGGGCCACTGATGTTTTAAAAACTAGCTGGGCCACAGATGTTTTAAAAACTAGCTGGGCCACAGATGTTTTAAAAACTAGCTGGGCCACAGATGTTTTAAAAACTAGCTGGGCCACAGATGTTTTAAAAACTAGCTGGGCCACAGATGTTTTAAAAACTAGCTGGGCCACTGATGTTTTTTTTCCCCATCAGTGGTGAAGCCATTAAAATACTTGTTATTGATGAATGAAGATTGATTATCATAGATTGATTAAGACACTGGCCAAACATCTGGATAGTCCATTGTTGTTGTTGTTGTTGTTGTAGTGCATTTGTACTGTATACATGTACAGTTTGTGTATGTTGCTAAGGGCAACAACACGATTCCAGTTATGCAGTTAGTTTCCTTGAAGAGACATTTTTACTCCCCAAACAATTGAGTCTCGCACAAACAAAAGAACGCAAGTCCAAAATGAGGTCACTTCCAGAGAACATCACTGACTGGAGCTCCTTATACTCTACAGTGGTGGTCTGTCAATTTCTGGATAGAAACACACTCATTTTAGGCATGGAGAAAATTCCTCTCTAGGACTACATTAACTTTAGGGTCAGAAGGATAACAGCTAGACATCAAAAATACTAATGTAGTTTCCTCAATGCTCCTGCCTCCTACTCCTCTTATTCTCTATTTATCCTCTACCACCCTACCCCTCATCCCCGACCTCTTCCTCCCTGCCTTCTCCTCCTCTACCACCATCACCTCCTTTCCTATCATTTCACTCCTCCATCTCCCTACAAAACCACTTAAGGACCCTTACATCTCCATCACTGCACTCAGACTAACAAAAGCCAACGAAAGCCAACCACTCTACATCAACGTTCTTCCTATACTATGGGGATAGGGAAAAACATCATGAAAACCTTCATGTTCTCGGCAGGAAGTAGTGGCTTAATTACTTATTCCAATTGCTGTACATTAACGAATTCGAAGTGTTTTCATGTGTGCATTGTCAGCTCAAGACACCAGACTCACTTGCGGTCCATTTTTTCCAAGGCCGCCAAGTTCCCCCGTCTCCCCCTGAAAACCAGAACATCAAAACAGAACATTAGTTAGCTAGCCTTCTGTGTGCATTAAAGATCCAGCCGTTGGTTTGCACTTTCACATGATCAACGGCTTGCACAGGGTTAATAAACAAATGATTAAAGCACACGTGGCGACACTCTTGATTTCCTGTGTTTCTGTTTCTGTCACTCCTGTGGGTTTGTCATTATGCTTTTAATGACAGCCCAGGGAGAATTCCTTCTCCGTCTTAATAATGAGGCGCAACACATCGTTTAGACAACCAACCAGCCCCACCTTGAACTAACCCGAGTACCCAACGCAGAGACACTGACTTCCTGCATGGCATTTTGAGGAAAACACTGAAAGGGGAATTCCTACTGATAAACCTCTGCTACATTGTGTCGCAGTGAAGACGACGGCGGCACAAGGCATTGTGCAGGGTACACACCAGGGGAAACCGACTGCTCCTTTCATTGTAGCCCCGGATGTTCAAGGATGATATCAGTACCGCAGGCATTGTTAGTAGAAAACAGGTTTCCCCCATTAACGTGAATGGAAAAATGGCAAACTTCGTGATTATATATATATATATTATTATTATTATTTTTCATCACGGTACCAATAATTGCTTCTGATACACCAGATGTACAGTACAATATGTCCTTGAACTGATTCTCTTAAATCGCACACACAAGAAGTTATAAGGATATTTAGTTGCTAATGGCAACCTGCAATACCCCGGTCAGCCTTCAACTCGATTTACTCAATGAGAGTGGGCAACACTGAGCTAGCCTGCAACGTCACTTCCCGGAGTAGCTCAAACTGTGCATGTCATGTCTTTAAGCAAAGATGGGAAGCCATCTTAACCGGACTTAATCTGGATGGGAATGCACTTTTGAGTCTTCACATAAGAATGAATGGTGTTTAAAGAAGATCAATGGTTTTGAAGATGGGAGAAAACATCAGGAAGGACTCAGACTGAAGATGGGAGGATCCAGTTTAAAGAAAGCTATTATCCCTTGAAGATGGGAGGAGACTTTTAAATCCACTTTTAATCAGTGTAGATGGGAGGAGACAGTTTAAAGAAGGACTTTTAAGCCTTGAAGATGGGAGGAGACAGTTTAAAGAAGGATTTTTAAGCCTTGAAGATGGGAGGAGACAGTTTAAAGAAGGACTTTTAAGCCTTGAAGATGGGAGGAGACAGTTTAAAGAAGGACTTTTAAGCCTTGAAGATGGGAGGAGACAGTTTAAAGAAGGATTTTTAAGCCTTGAAGATGGGAGGAGACAGTTTAAAGAAGGACTTTTAAGCCTTGAAGATGGGAGGAGACAGTTTAAAGAAGGATTTTTAAGCCTTGAATCAATTGAGACAGATTGTGTATGTGTGCCATTTAGAGGGTGAATGGGCAAGACAAAAGACTGGAGTGCCTTTGAATGGGTTATGGTAGTCGGTGCCAAAAGACTGGAGTGCCTTTGAATGGGTTATGGTAGTCGGTGCCAAAAGACTGAAGTGCCTTTGAATGGGGTATGGTAGTCGGTGCCAAAAGACTGGAGTGCCTTTGAATGGGTTATGGTAGTCGGTGCCAAAATGACTGGAGTGCCTTTGACTGGGTTATGGTAGTCGGTGCCAAAATGACTGGAGTTCCTTTGAATGGGGTATGGTAGTCGGTACCAAAAGACTGGAGTGCCTTTGAATGGGTTATGGTAGTCGGTGCCAAATGGTAGTACTGGAGTGCCTTTGACTGGGTTATGGTAGTCGGTGCCAAAAGACTGAAGTGCCTTTGAATGGGTTATGGTAGTCGGTGCCAAAAGACTGAAGTGCCTTTGAATGGGTTATGGTAGTCGGTGCCAAAAGACTGGAGTGCCTTTGAATGGGTTATGGTAGTCGGTGCCAAAAGACTGGAGTGCCTTTGAATGGGGTATGGTAGTCGGTGCCTTTGAATGGGTTATGGTAGTCGGTGCCAGGCACACCGGTTGAGTGTGTTATGACCTGTAACACGGTTTGGTTTGTCACAGTTTGTATGTATGTGTGTATCAAGAATGGTGCACGACCCGAAGGACACCCAGCCAACTTGACACAACTTTGGGAAGCATTGGAGTCAACATGGGCCAGCATCTCTATGGAACGCTATCGACAACTTGTAGAGTCCATACCGCGACGAATTGAGGCTGTTCTGAGGGCAAAATGGGGTGCAACTCAGTATTAGGAAGGTGTTCCTAATGTTTTGTACACTCAGTCTAAACATTTACATTTACATTTAAGTCATTTAGCAGACGCTCTTATCCAGAAGCACTTACAAATTGGTGCATACACCTTATGACAACCAGTGGAACAGCCACTTGCATCTAAATCTTGTTGGGGGAAAAGGGGTGTGAGAAGGATTACTTACCCTTTTGTACCCTAAACAGTCATTGGTACACAACAATTAGCTCTAACGAAGTAACATGAGAAACGAGTCTGGAATTCTACCCTTCGTTTAACTTAAAGAAAAAACGTTGAACCAAGAGATGTCGATTAGATATGGTTATTGCTCACTGTTCTGTAACCATTCTGGAAAGGTAGCTTACGATTAGACACTTAACACGGGTGGAAGGCCAATGGAAAGAGATCGTTAGACAAACACACACTCGATTGTATCAGCAAATGGACTTGATCCACTCACATTACGTTGTCTGGGAGGCTGGTGGTTTGTCTAAACAGACCAATACTGTATGTACCAGAGGAGGCTAATGGCAGGAGCTATAGGAGGACAGACTCATTGTAATGGCTGGAATGGAATTATGGAATGGGTATCAAACGCACCAAAACATATGGCAACCACAAGTTTGACTCCATTACATGTATTCCATTCCAGCCAAAACAATGAGCCCGTCCTCCTATAGCGCATCACACCAGCCTCCTCTGTTATGTACAGTATTCAAGCTGATAGTCACTTCTTACCTTCAGTCCCTCTGGGCCAGGTTCGCCAATGTAGCCTTTCCTTCCAGGTCTACCCTGAGAAAATGAAAACAGATACTGTTGATTACAGGGTACTCGCGCTTGTTTTGAATCACATCTCATCTATATTCCTGTGCGAATACATGTGAAACACCTGGTGAAGGGTGGAGGTTGGGGCCAACAGGAAAACAAGTGGTTTATTTATAGTGTGATAGGATGGCAGGCTGGAGACACTTACAGTGGGGCCAGGACCACCAGGAAGGCCAAGGGGCCCCTCATCCCCCTGAAAACACAGTAAAACTGTTAAACACAGTGCAATACATTGCATACAGCTGGATAAGGAGATGTGGTAATGTCACTTGGCACTGGCAATAACACTGGCTGAATAACAATGGCAATTTCTCGTCCCATCTCATCCCATGTGCACAGATCGAACAATGTTCATGCCACATCCTGTAGGTCATGCAACGGCCTGTGTGTGTGTGTGTGTATGCGTGTGTCTGTGTGCGTACAACCATCAATCGTTGTGTTCCCTCTATCAAAGTCACCTGGATGTTTCTCTCCATGTTCACTACCCAAAGGAGCATTTGATAAATCCAATGTTAAGCATCCCTGATGTCTGTCTCTACTGCGAACCATGCTCTGCTTTGAAGCATTTTCTCAGGTCAGTTTAAGTGAAAGTGAAATTACATCAGTGCCATAGTGGTTGAACTACACAGCATTCTTGCCGGGCTATACAATAATACTCTGTGCCAGCAAAGAGAGGGAGAGAGAGAGAGAGCGCGGGACCTCCCAACTCTGTACCACAGTTGAGTTGGATGCCAAAACTAACACTGTACGTACTGTACACACGGCCAAGAATTCTGTTCTTATTTTCCACCACTGCCTGGAAAACTCCCGGGCTTGGCCTGCCTTGTTTTTATTAGCACCCTGTGATGAATCATGACATCATACAGTACAGTGGAACATGCCCTGGGACCACTCCACACAACCCGAGCCTGGCAGCGCAGCCTGAAACTAGTAACGTTTGCCTCAGTACTGGTGGCAGGTTCAATTGCCGAGTTATGAACAGACTCCATGAACTCGCATCGGTTTCATACTCAAATGCAAAACACGTTATCTTGATTGAACTCATTTTATGCAAATGATCCGGATTGCTACCTGCTTGTTTAGTTGTGTCTGTGCAGTATTTTTTTTAAATCAAAATCTATTACCTCTATTCCTTTTGGCCCTGGTGGTCTCTGCGGCCCTCTGGCACCTTGGAGACCCTGAACCAGAACAGGATATTAGTGAAAACATACACATTAACCCTCATGAGAAAAAAAAAACACACTGAGGATTATGTCTTTTTTGGTGGGATAGAGTTGAGTTGTGAAAACAGTTCATGCCTCTTTTTTTATTGGATTTACCTTGGGTCCAGGGGGGCCATTGGGACCTGGCACACCGATGTCTCCAGGAAAACCCTGAGAAAACAAGACAAGAGTACAAAGAAAGAGTTCAAAAGGAGCCACCTAGTTCTTTGACTGACATCATAAGTCACATGACTGATGTGATCGTGTAAATTTGACGCCGCACCTTTTTTCTAGCACAACACACCTGAACTCCTTCTTTCTAGCACAACACACCTGAACTCCTTCTTTCTAGCACAACACACCTGAACTCCTTCTTTCTAGCACAACACACCTGAACTCCTTCTTTCTAGCACAACACACCTGAACTCCTTCTTTCTAGCACAACACACCTGAACTCCTTCTTTCTAGCACAACACACCTGAACTCCTTCTTTCTAGCACAACATACCTGAACTCCTGAACACACCTACATGTATACAATTACTTTATATTCCATTCTATAACATCATCCTTTCTGTATGTCTGAGTACAGAAAGAGTGTAGGATTTCCACATATTTTATTTTATTTATTTATTTCACCTTTATTTAACCAGGTAGGCTAGCTACTAGCAAGTTCGACATTGGCCAAGATAAAGCAAAGCAGTTCGACACAACAACAGAGTTACACATGGATAAAACACACATACAGTCAATAATACAGTAGAAAAAGTCTATATACAGTGTGTGCAAATGAGGTAGGATAAGGGAGGTAAGGCAATAAATAGGCCATGGTGGCGAAGTACTTACAATATAGCAATTAAACACTGGAATGGTAGATGTGCAGAAGATGAATGTGCAAGTAGAGATACTGGGGTGCAAAGGAGCAAGATCAATAAATAAATACAGTATGGGGATGAGGTAGTTGGATGGGCTTTTTACAGATGGGCTATGTACAGGTGCAGTGATCTGTGAGCTGCTCTGACAGCTGGTGCTTATTAAAGCTAGTGAGGGAGATATGAGTCTCCAGCTTCACATAGCGTGACTACATGCATGTGCATTGCCATTTGTGTCAGGATAAGGGTCATGGGAGAGGGATCCATTTGGATCCACTTACCCTCTCTTATTTTAAATAGACTCCTTAATTTACGGATTCTCAATTATAAGAACAGAGAGCACACAGCCACTTTGTAAGCCACAGTTGGTAACAGTATTAAATACGTATTTATGGAGAGTCAGGGCTTAACTGACTTATCGGAACATGCTGTAAAGGAGGTGATGGATAGTGATGTTGGGTGAAGACTGTCAAACACACCTGCCTCAGTACGGCATGGCTGGCTCAGTTAAAACAGAGGTGGGGGAGGGGGAAAGGGGTAGAGTGGTTGGAGCGGTGGGGGGAGGGAGTAATGGATGGAGACCCATCAGATTTACAGGTGTGGCATTTTAATAGGGTTAAATGGAGTGAACCTTTCTGGACTCTTTGATCTCGACGAGGCAACAAACAGTGAAACACAACGACCCATAAAGTAGAGTTCTAACGTTTCTAGGATGGACAATAAAAAAAGTGAGCCATTGTTGGATTCAGTTTGATAAAAACATGTGTTTCACATGACGTGCACACACCAAGATGGATCTGTTTATTCCCTTTACTGGTGATTTCCTAATCTCCTCTCTGTTAGATATATGCGAGACAGAGTAAATCAAAACCAATGTGACACAGGGAATAAGGAAAGCTTACTTGACCTATTTCTGTAATGGATTTAAGGAGTGCTACAACTGTATTTCTCAGATGGTTCAGTTGGCTTGGCGAGTGTATCCTGTCCTCCCAGGTTGGACTCCGTCCCCCAAGTTCAATACTGTGTCTTATCTGTTGACTTATCTGGGGCGTTCCACGAAATCAGTGCTTTTTTGCTTCCATTTCATATTTTGAGTAGAAATTGTGCACCAATGATGAATTTTAAAAGCCTATATTAAATAGTGTCCATTAATATAGACCACGTGGAGAATTTAATCAATCAGATTTTTTTATATGAAAGAAACTTTCTAAAGTGTAAAATTCATAATTTTGACAAGTCCCTCCATGCACCCTCTGTGACTTCTATAAAGATCTTAAGCAACTTAACCCCAACATTTCTCCAAGTTTTTTCCATCATTGTAAAGCCCTAGTTATTTTGTTGTTTTGACAAAGTCATTTCTGAAGATTATTATTTATTTCATGTGATTAGTGATTCATTTACGTCTGCCAACCCTCTCTGCCATTATTGGGATGAATCTCTCTGGGCCAAGTCAAAAGGGCTCCCGAGTGGTGCAGCAGTCTAAGGCACTGCATCTCAGTGCAAGAGGCCCTGGTTCGTATCCAGGCTGTATCACATCCAGCTGTGATTGGGAATCCCGTAGGGCGGTGCATAATTGGCCCAGCGTCGTCCGGGTTTGGCCGGGGTAGGCCGTCATTGTAAATAATAATTTGTTCTTAACTGACTTGCCTAGTTAAGTAAAGGTAAAAAAAAACATTTGACTATACTTATATAAATGTATGAAAACAAAAATGCGCCCTTTGGTCTTCAGGTTCCTGAGTGGCGCAGCAGTCCAAGGCACAACATTGCAGTGCTGGAGGTGTCACTACAGATCCTGGTTTGATCCTGGGCTGTATCACAACTGCCCGTAATCTGGTTAGGCCGCCATTGTAATTAAGATTTTGTTCTTCACTGACCTGCCTAGTTAAATATAAAATGTAAAGTGTCAATCTGCAGTTGCTACATATATTTTTAGACTCATAAATGAATAATATGTACCCATTGATTATTAAAGAATATAACTTACCTTATAAGATCAATTCAACTGCCGTACCCCATCAGAAACCAAAATATGAACTTGTTTTACTCCAATGTTTTTAAACAAAAAGAAACAAACACTATACAGTTTAAACTATTTTCATTTCATGGACGGTCCTTGCATCCATAGCTCTGTCATTTAATTTGAGAGGGGTTACATTTCTCTAGCCACAATCCCTCAGCTTTTTACCAAAACAGAGCCAGGGAATTAACTTTGTTATTGTTTGAACTGCTGATTGCCTCCTTAAGGTTAGGGTTAGGCATAAGGTTAGCGTGTGCTTAAGGTTAGGATTGTGTTTCAAATGAGATTTAATGACTTTGTGGCTGTGCCAGCTAGTTAATACCCTGCAGCGCTGCCTCCAGTACACGAGCCATTCCAATAAATGCCAACCTGCGTTAAGTGAACTGAACTCTCATTTTAATATGGTGAAACTTTTTCCTTTTCAAATATTTATTTCAAAAAGAAACATTGAACATCTATTCGTCAAATGAAAAAGTTGGTGAGCTGGTTCTACTATTTTTGGCCATTTTCTGGTGTTTTGTGGTGGTCTTTTTTTTTTTTGTGAAGCTTGCATTCAATTGCCACTCCCTGCTGCACATAAGCTTCCATTCCTTTCACGAGGGGATTTAACAGCTGATTTAAGTTGAAATTGTCAAACCTGTTACGGTCAACCCTGTTACTTAATAGGCACTTACCATAGTCATTCTTTTTATTTAACCTCTTGGGATGGGAAATGTAAACAGTAGATGGGTTGTTCCACCAATTCAGTGCCTTTTGAGAAGTATAAAATGTTTGAATTCACCTCATTTTTACATTCAGTCATAAAGAGCACATGTGGGTGGCGTATCGCTGCAGAATACTGTGGTAGCCATCCTTGTTAAGTGTGCCTTGAATTCTAAATAAATCACTAACAGTGTCACCAGCAAAGCACCCCCACACCATCACACCTCCTCCTCCATGCTTCACGGTGGGAACCACACATGCGGAGATCATCTGTTCACCTACTCTGCGTCTCACATTGCCCATGTTTCTTGGCCTAAGCAAGTCTCTTCGTCTTATTGGTGTCCTTTAGTAATGGTTTCTTTGCAGCAATTTGACCGTAAAGGTCTGATTCACGATGTCTCCTCTGAACAGTTGATATTTTGATGTGTCTGTTACTTGAACTTTGTGAAGCATTTATTTGGGCAGAAATTTCCAAGGCTGGTAACTAATGAACTTATCCTCTGCAGCAAAGGTGACTCTGGTTCTTCCTTTCCTGTGGCGGTCCTCATTTCTCTTTGCTTATTTGAGCTGTTCTTGCCATAATATGGACTTGGTCTTTTACCAAAGAGGGCTGTCTTCAGCATACCATCCCTGCCTTGTCACAACACAACTGATTTGCTCAAATGCATTAAGAAGGAAATAAATTTCTCAAATGAACTTTTAACAAGGCACACCTGTTAATTTAAATGCATTCCAGGTGACTACCTCATGAAGCTGGTTGAGATAATGCCAAGAGTGCTCAAAGCTGTCATCAAGGAAAAGGGTGACTACTTTGAAGAATCTCAAATATAAAATATATTTAGATTTGTTGAACACTTTTTTGGTTACTAAATGATTCCGTGTGTGGTTGTTTTCATAGTTTTTATTTCTCCACTATTATTCTACAGTGTAGAAAATAGTAAAAAATAAAGAAAAACCCTTGAATGAGTAGGTGTGTCCAAACCTTTGACTGGTACTGTAGATATCATTAAAAAATCACTCCACTGGACCTGTGCCCGTCGCTTCTACACACTCTTATCTGTGTGTGTGTCGATGTAACTTTCCAACCTGGGAGTAACCATAGTGATAGACGCCAAACAAAGGCAATAACTAGAGTTAATGTGGACCTGTGCCCAAGTTGCTTTTACACACGGTCTAATTAGAGAGTAAAGACACAGAGTGAGACGTAGGGCTGGTGGTGTTTTATGGTGTTTGTGTAGTTATAGTGTTTTATAGTCATGTTTGTGTTTAGACTGGAGGATCAGTGACTTCCATCCTGTCCTGTTGTATTTTTCCAAGTGTATCTGTTTACAACCTGTCCTCTGGACAGAACACAGGGGCCGTTTCTCTGTCCCATCTCTGCTGTCTCATCTCTGCCACCAATTTCCCTCTGGGACACTAAAGTTGAAACTGGAACTTGAAACAATCTCATCTCTGACAGGTAATAGGACAGGTGCACGATAAGGTCCCAGCAGAGCAAGAATTTGAACTTGACTAAAACAACACTGTGTAGGAACAGACATTTATATCAGGATGATATGTTTTTTATGATTGGTTCAGTTTGCTTGGTTTGCTTGTTTTACCATTTATAGCACTTTATGAAAGACGTTTATGATAGAATACTGAGCACTATCAGTAGCTCAATTAGCATGCTACTGTAATATCACACATCTAACAGAGTGCGGCTTTAATGATATCAGTGTTTGTTGTCTTACCTCAGGTCCTGGTGGGCCGGGAGGTCCCTGCGGTCCGATGTCACCCATCTTACCCTGTCAAACAGAGAGACGTGAAAACATGAACACAAATACTGGAAACATAAAAAAAAAAAAAAAAAATGTTTTTACCTTTACTTAACGAATGCCAAGCATCATTCTCTCTTCTTCTCTTTCACTCTCACACACAGACACCCACACATGCATAACGTATATTTTGAACAAAAACAACATGAGGCATATAAAAGCGTGGCACTCAAATCTCAGTTTCTCTGTAGTAAGTCTTCGCCATCACTCTATTTGACAGTTGCCAATGTTTCTGAGAAGGAAGGCACGGTGTGTATTGTTTTGTCAAATGTTAATATGGTCTTTCTGTGACGCCACAGTGACCAATGGTGTGTGATTGCGGCCCGCAATTCTGGATCCTGGATCTGCAGTAACGCCCATTCCCCTCGAGCATCCGATTGGTTCCTGCATGTGGCCTGTGTTTATGTGCCACTTTTGATATTCTGCGGTTAAAATGTGGGTCAAAAGGGAAATTCAAGTATTATCAGAGGTTTTGTTTGGTGTTTATTGTTTTGTCAAAACAAGTCTTCATATGGTCTTGCTGTGATGCCACAGAGGCTGACTGACTGGCGTCTACAGCCCAGGTGGATATGCCAGGTGGATATGCCAGGTGGATATGCCAGGTGGATATGCCAGGTGGATATGCCAGGTGGATATGCCAGGTGGATATGCCAGGTGGATATGCCAGGTGGATATGCCAGGTGGATATGCCAGGAGGATATGCCAGGAGGATATGCCAGGTGGATATGCCAGGTGGATATGCCAGGAGGATATGCCAGGTGGATATGCCAGGTGGATATGCCAGGTGGATATGCCAGGTGGATATGCCAGGAGGATATGCCAGGAGGATATGCCAGGTGGATATGCCAGGAGGATATGCCAGGTGGATATGCCAGGAGGATATGCCAGGTGGATATGCCAGGAGGATATGCCAGGTGGATATGCCAGGAGGATATGCCAGGAGGATATGCCAGGAGGATATGCCAGGTGGATATGCCAGGAGGATATGCCAGGTGGATATGCCAGGAGGATATGCCAGGTGGATATGCCAGGTGGATATGCCAGGTGGATATGCCAGGAGGATATGCCAGGGAGATGCCAGGTGGATATGCCAGGAGGATATGCCAGGTGGATATGCCAGGTGGATATGCCAGGTGGATATGCCAGGTGGATATGCCAGGTGGATATGCCAGGAGGATATGCCAGGTGGATATGCCAGGTGGATATGCCAGGTGGATATGCCAGGTGGATATGCCAGGTGGATATGCCAGGTGGATATGCCAGGTGGATATGCCAGGTGGATATGCCAGGAGGATATGCCAGGTGGATATGCCAGGTGGATATGCCAGGTGGATATGCCAGGTGGATATGCCAGGTGGATATGCCAGGTGGATATGCCAGGTGGATATGCCAGGTGGATATGCCAGGTGGATATGCCAGGAGGATATGCCAGGAGGATATGCCACGGAGGGCAAACACCTGCTCAGGCAGATGTGAAGCACGTAACAGGACAGCTTCAGCTTTAAAATATGGGAGTGTCTTTGCGGTGTATTCACTTAATACTAAGCCAAACTGGGCAGGTTTTAGCTTTCTATGTTAAAAATACTAATTCAGTGTAAAACATACAACCTTATGCCAGGACTATAGAACATACTCCCTTGTTGCCTGTCATCGACTCATGCAGGACCCAACAGATGGTCTAAATATGTTGCGTGAATTTGTCATCATCGTTTTCAGGCAGAGAGTTTAAAGTTTCAGACAGTTATTTAAAAAAATATATATATATATTTTACCTTTATTTAACTAGGCAAGTCAGTTAAGAACAAATTCTTATTTTCAATGACAGCCTAGGAACAGTGGCAGAACGACAGATTTGTACCTTGTCAGCGCAGGGATTTGAACTTGCAACCTTTCGGTTACTAGTCCAACTCTCTAACCACTAGCTACCCTGCCGTCCCAGTTATATGGTCTGTTTGTAACAGAGAAGTGAAAGTCTCTAAAAAGGTACAGGGTGTTTACTGGGGTCGTTACATTAATTAAGTGACGCGCACACACACACACACACACACACACACACACACACACACACACACACACACACACACACACACACACACACACACACACACACACACACACACACACACACACACACACACACACACACACACAACGTACAGGTGGGCCTGTTTTCCCAAGGAGTCCAGGAGGTCCAGGTAAGCCAGCAGCACCCTGGGGGCACAAACAAACACACAACACTTGTTTATGCTCCTATTCCCTCCATCACTCATTATCTGACTCCCTCTCTTTTACTATTTTTGTTCTATGTGTGTGTGTGTGTGTGTGTGTGTGTGTGTGTGTGTGTGTGTGTGTGTGTGTGTGTGTGTGTGGCAAGGGACCCAGCATAGTTTAAAATCAATAAACATATTCAGACGAATGGGAAACCTACCTTGTCACCTTGGTAACCAATCTTTCCTGGTTCCCCCCTTAGTCCAGGTTTGCCCTGAATGTTACAGCATCACACAGAGATATAATACAAAACAACTTGCTCCTCGGAGAACAGTGTTAACAGCACAGGGAGGGACACACTGCTTCCCCATCCATGTTCAGGTGTCTATCTAACCCATCCGATAGGAGATACATCCTACCAAAGTCAAGCAGCAATCAAGATCAAGAGTTTTCTAATGATTATACAGTTCATCAATAAAGGGGGATACAATCATAGTCAGGGGTACAACAGACCCAGAAAGGGGGAAGACATTTAAAAAAACGCATCTCTATTTCTCAAGTTTATACTGTTCCCGAGATGTACACTCTTAGAAACCATGGTTCGCAATGGGTTATTCGGCTGTCTCCATAGGATAACGTTTTGCCTCTAGGTAGAACCCTTTTGCGTTTCATCTTGAACTCTCTGTGGAAAGGGTTCTACATGTAACCCAAAAGGGTTCTACCTGGAACCAAAAGGGTTCTACATGTAACCCAAAAGGGTTCTACCTGGAACCAAAAGGGTTCTACATGTAACCCGAAAGGGTTCTACCTGGAACCAAAATGTTTGTCTTAAAGGTTTCTCCGATGGGGACAGCCGAATAACTCTCTTAGGCTCTAGGTTCTGAACTGCATATCAAATCCTCATTCCTCTCTTCTGTTGCTCCCATCCCGTTCCCTTCACTATGTACTTGAATGTAAAACACACTCTCCTCATCCACACACTGGGATAGATCATTGACAATAATATCAATATTTAGATCACCTTATCACCTTTCAATCCAGGCAGCCCCGCCTTTCCAGCCAGGCCCTAATAGAGAAAGAAGGAACAGGAGAGGGAGTCCTCAGTGGCAGCCATTTTGAAAAAGAGAACAGAGGACGATACAGAGACCGATAGACGCAGATGCAGAGAGACTGACTGGAAAACGGAAGAGAACGGAAAACGAGAGGAGAGGGTGGGTAGTTACCATAGTTCCCACTATGCCAGTCAGTCCTCGCTGTCCCTCAGGTCCTTGGTCTCCCTGTGGAGAGAAGGGGGAGTAGGGTAAGATACAGCACGCATGTGCGCAGCACACACTTCATCAAGTATACAGTATGTATTATACTGGCTCAGATTTACGTCGCAAGACAATGAAGGACATGTTCCACAGGAAACATCCAATACATCCGTTTCCCACTCGCAGCCCATTATTTTGGGCCTAAACACTACATTCCTGTGAGTCAATGCCTATTATTATGACCAAGCTGTGCCAGTGCTGACAATAAAGGGTCAGTTCGGAGTTTGGGCCGTCCACACGAGCGGACACATGACTGGAACATAGCGGACGCACAACTGCAACATCACATCTAACCAGCTGTGACATGGACAGGGTAGGAGTGACCAGACACTGTGCTGCTGGAAACGGGTCTGAATGATCGTTCTAATCATTGTAATTACACGGACCGAGGGTGTGGGACCGAAGGCCAGCTCTGTAAGTGATTCTATGCGTTCCAGGCCTACTGGCCTACCAGTGTGGCTCGGTTTCCCAATGCTGTGCTTTGAGGGGATTGTCATCAGATCTGGAGAGAAATGCAGCTCCAGCAAACCCAGCAGGGACTGATAAAGTACACGCACATACACACAGGAATGCACACGCGCACACACACAGATACGGCTCCTCTTCATCAGAGCCAGCCTGTACACTTGGACAGATACCTTTGCTTCCTCCTACTTTTAGCCGCTGTCACAGAAACCAGTAAGGCTTCTTCACGTTCTAAAACGTGAGAAGTACCGTTGTAAATTATGATTCACGAGGACTTCAGAGAACAGGTACTATAAGAGCAGCTGAGGATTAATAAGTGAAAGCAGTTGTAAAACACGCGAGTGGTTTGGTAAATAATCAGTTGTATTAGGGGCCTGAAGACTTTAGTAGAAGAGGTAAGAGCAGCTGAGGGTTAATAACCGAAAGCAGTTGTCCTTTGTTCTAATTTTACATTCATTTAACTAGGCAAGTCAGTTAAGAACAAATTCTTATTTACAATGACAGGCTACCCCGGCCAATGCTGGGCCCATTTGCGAGCCGCCCTATGGGACTCCCAATCACAGCCAGATGGGATGCAGCCTGGATTTGAACCAGGTACTGCAAAGCCCCTAATGCAGGGGTGAAATCAGTCCGGGCCTCAACTTGCTGTCGAGAGTTAAAATAATAGAATGCACAAGGTGCAATTTCGGAATTCCGTAGTGCATCAGCAGTCACTCAATTAGCCCATGTCAGCAAACATTTGAAAGTTTGTTAAGGTAGTCAAGCGGCCAGTTATCTAAACTTGTAGTAAGCATGGTTGAATTACCGACCGGGGTGGGGCCCATTGATCATCAGTTATCATATTAAAAACGGCAAACATTGACCTCCACTCTATGGCAAAATTTGTATAATTGCATGAAATTAGTTATAAAATCGCAAAATCTTCTCTTCGCCCCATGGAAAGATGTGTTGAATCGGGGCTATGGATGTGGGTACGCAGACCCACGAGGCACTGCGGCCCCTCATGATGAGTTCCGTTGTTTTGTGAGGCTGCCTTGGCAACGGTTGAGGAAACTCCATCCGGCGAGGAACCGGCGCCCCTCAAAGAGCTTAATGCGATGTCATTAAGGACATGTGGCTTAAAAGCAGAGGTCCATCTGGTCTCAGTATGACTTTGTGTTTGATGCTCAACCTCCCTGGCTAATGGCACGGCGGGATGAAGAGAAAAACGCACGCACTTCATAAAGAATGCTTTCAACTGAGGGCATATGAAAGTTACGGGCTGAAAACAGACAATTGGCGTAAGGCGATACCCCACCACTCTCCTCTCAGGGCCAACCAATTGATCCAGCGAATCAAACTTCAATATCCCACACACAGCTACAATACGAGGGAACGACAGATAAGATGGACACCACCTGCTGCCTGCGGGAGGGTTTTAATCTCCCCCTCTCTTCCACTCTCTCTTTCTCCCTCCCTGCCCTCTATAGCTCTCCCCCCACCCTCTCCCTCCCCACATGAGAAACCAATGATTAGAGAAACGTCAGGAAAACCACATTGGTGAATTCCTGTATTCCTTTACAACAATCGAACACAACGCCACAGTAACAGATGATCATATATGGAATGTGTACCATTAAATGACATGTGTGCGTGTTGGCCCCTATTAGTGTGTACATTTAAGAGTTTATTACACTTTGGCTCTGAATGCAAAGCTTCACACACCACTCTCTCTCTCTCTCTTTTTTCCTGGAGAGAAATGTCAATGGAAGAAAGGGTAAAAACCCTTTTTCCTATTTTGGTTTTATATGTGTGGTTTAAAATAGACAGATTGGCTTTGCGTCAAACATACAGCACAAGCTCAATCAGAGATTCCCATTCCACCATCATTTGGGAAGGGAACTCAGGCATTCACATATACAGTATGTAAACAGGGTGATGAGCATCGGTGCAGAAAGCCATTCAACCACAGTACTGGTTGCGTTCTGAGGTTTTGTTTAATGACAAGACACACGAAACCCAACCACGCAGAAATAACAATGATGGATAGGACCAACCACACAATGACAACCCAGTCTGTCAGTCAAAATGGCATACGCCAAGCAGATCTGATCCATCATGGCTGTGGGAACATGCTACCGGAGGCTCACTACTAGGATCTAACAAGCAGATCTGATCCATCATGGCTGTGGGAACATGCTACAGGAGGCTACATGCTACAGGATCTAACAAGCAGATCTGATCCATCATGGCTGTGGGAACATGCTACAGGAGGCTACATGCTACAGGATCTAACAAGCAGATCTGATCCATCATGGCTGTGGGAACATGCTACAGGAGGCTCACTACTAGGATCTAACAAGCAGATCTGATCCATCATGGCTGTGGGAACATGCTACAGGAGGCTACATGCTACAGGATCTAACAAGCAGATCTGATCCATCATGGCTGTGGGAACATGCTACAGGAGGCTCACTACTAGGATCTAACAAGCAGATCTGATCCATCATGGCTGTGGGAACATGCTACAGGAGGCTACATGCTACAGGATCTAACAAGCAGATCTGATCCATCATGGCTGTGGGAACATGCTACAGGAGGCTCACTACTAGGATCTAACAAGCAGATCTGATCCATCATGGCTGTGGGAACATGCTACAGGAGGCTACATGCTACAGGATCTAACAAGCAGATCTGATCCATCATGGCTGTGGGAACATGCTACAGGAGGCTCACTAGGAGATCTGATCCATCGTGGCTGTGGGAACATGCTACAGGATCTAACAAGCAGATCTGATCCATCATGGCTGTGGGAACATGCTACAGGAGGCTACATGCTACAGGATCTAACAAGCAGATCTGATCCATCATGGCTGTGGGAACATGCTACAGGAGGCTCACTACTAGGATCTAACAAGCAGATCTGATCGATCATGGCTGTGGGAACATGCTACAGGAGGCTACATGCTACAGGATCTAACAAGCAGATCTGATCCATCATGGCTGTGGGAACATGCTACAGGAGGCTACATGCTACAGGATCTAACAAGCAGATCTGATCCATCATGGCTGTGGGAACATGCTACAGGAGGCTCACTACTAGGATCTAACAAGCAGATCTGATCCATCATGGCTGTGGGAACATGCTACAGGAGGCTACATGCTACAGGATCTAACAAGCAGATCTGATCCATCATGGCTGTGGGAACATGCTACAGGAGGCTAACTACTAGGATCTAACAAGCAGATCTGATCCATCGTGGCTGTGGGAACATGCTACAGGATCTAACAAGCAGATCTGATCCATCATGGCTGTGGGAACATGCTACAGGAGGCTACATGCTACAGGATCTAACAAGCAGATCTGATCCATCATGGCTGTGGGAACATGCTACAGGAGGCTACATGCTACAGGATCTAACAAGCAGATCTGATCCATCATGGCTGTGGGAACATGCTACAGGAGGCTAGGAGGATCTAACAAGCAGATCTGATCCATCATGGCTGTGGGAACATGCTACAAGGCTACATGCACAGGATCTAACAAGCAGATCTGATCCATCATGGCTGTGGGAACATACTACAGGAGGCTACATGCTACAGGATCTAACAAGCAGATCTGATCCATCATGGCTGTGGGAACATGCTACAGGAGGCTACATGCTACAGGATCTAACAAGCAGATCTGATCCATCATGGCTGTGGGAACATGCTACAGGAGGCTACATGCTACAGGATCTAACAGCATCGAGGGTCACGACCACGGCGCTGTTTAAAACGAAACTCTCCAGAATTAGGTCACGATGCTTCAAGGAAAAAGTCAAGGGAGAAAAATGAAGAAACAAGAGGAGTTTTGGAGGACAGACGGAGAGGATTAAGGAATAGTGGTGGAGAGGGCCTGCATGTCTGTCTCCTGCATAAGGACGGCATGGGTGATAGTGTGGGCTAGAGAGTTAGATGTGGATCAATCAGCAGAGGAGATGCCACCAATTTGTCTGAAATGTGAATTTGAAAGACTTCTTCACGGGGCAGAGTGACATGAGGAATCAGTCGCCACACTAGTTGATTGTGACACTGTGATTCTAATTCCAGCATGATGGAAGTGTCCCGGGTTCGTAGAGTTGGGATGGGTTGAATGGGGATCTGCTGTGGGACCGCCTCTCCTCTGGGGCGAAATGTCTGACATGACAGAGCCCTGTATACTGTAGGCAGCCATTAATGTAGGCCCACTACGGTCTCACTTTAAACAAACCACTACTTCTAAAGACTTGACAAAGCATTCGCAAAGTCTTTGTAAACAGCACATAGATGCTTTTCAGATAGGGAGACATCGTGGACGCAGAGCTGCTGTTCAAAATGATCACGTTTGAGTAATATTTCATGTAAAGTACCTGCACTTACAATAACGTTGTACTGAATTGAAAATACATTAGTGACTGTAAAACATAACATGGCCTATAAATATGTCAGTATGTATCTACATGAACGGAGTTGCTTTGCCAGCCAGCCATTCAGTTGAACAAATCGAGTCCCTTCCTGGATTATACACTACACTTAATTACTTCATCCTAAATGACTTTACATGAACTATTTCTCAAAGATGATCACTCATCAACAGGTTTTGTCATAGACATACAGTACACCGGGAATAGAAAATGCAAGAGAATATGTGTGATGTTGAATAGCAATAAGAGCAGGATGATCTATATCCTACAAGTTTTGCCTCAACTTTTTTGTCACGGCTGGAATAGAGCTGGCTGTGGGTTTTCCCTGGTAGGCCTAACTTCCAGTAGCCTGACCTGACCATGTCCATGCTACGTCCTGTCCAGAGAACAGCTTGATTTGTAGGGATGGGTCAGAGCCCTCCATCTGAGTCAGATCAAATTCCCGGGGTACGTAAGTCATGCTGCCTGGGTGCCATCTTGTAACAGTAGTTCAGGCAAGTCAGACTCTGTGTGGATCTTGGCGTGGCAGTTGAGTTACGGTTGAGTTAAGGTGTAGCGGTTGAGTTATGGCTGGATGCCTTGGCAACGGTTGAGGAATCTCCATCCCTCTGAGCGCCGCTCGTGGTGACCCCGTAAATCTGTCTGATGGAGAGAGAGGGTTCCCAACCTCCCATGCTCCGGCCAACACAGCTTTCCCGGGGAGGCCAGGGTCAGGTACCAAACCTCACTTCACCTCAGCAGCCCCGTGGGGAGGAATGGGTTATGGAGGTCATGGGGGTATGAGGGATAGGGTACGGGCTAGGTCATGGGTGGAGGTAATACAGTATCTATCATTACGGTGCAACACTATATGGCCTGGATGGACACTGACATGTTTTGATGACTTAAAATGGCATGGGAGTAGGTATGAGTTTAGAGAAGAGCTGCTATGGATTTC
Organism: Oncorhynchus keta; assembly: GCF_023373465.1. Classification (NCBI taxonomy): domain Eukaryota; kingdom Metazoa; phylum Chordata; class Actinopteri; order Salmoniformes; family Salmonidae; genus Oncorhynchus; species Oncorhynchus keta. The sequence continues at coordinate 4,034,980 of NC_068446.1, forward strand.
TTTCACTCATCCCACTCTCTCTCCCTCTCAGGAGACAACACTAGGATAGGCTCTCTAACCCCCCCTCTCCATCTCTCTCTTTATCTCTCTCTCTCTCTCTCCAGCTTTAAATAATGTGCAGCTTATAGCAGGCCTGGGTATCTCCAGTCATCTGTGGCCTGATTGGTGTTACACTTTATCCCCAGCCCCAGCCAACACAGCTGACTCCAATAATCAACTAATCCTGATCTTCAGTTAAGAATGCAGTTAGTTTAAATCAGGTGTGTTTGCTAGGGATCGGCGAAAAGTGTGACACCAATCAGGCCCCCGGGGACTGAAATTGCCCAGGCCTGTAATGGCTTGGTAAGCCCTCATAATAAAGCCTTCATAAATACTACATAAATGTGTTACAAATCATCTATAACCGTATGTCATGCTTTAAAGGGTTCATAAAAGTGTGACATAACCACCAATGTCAAATGTGACATAACCCACCACGTCAAATATGACATAATTCTGTGCTTTATAAAGGGTGACATAAGCACCGTTTAATAAAGGCCTTATAAATCTTATTAAATTGAGGCTTCACAAAGCATTTATAACCCTGTCATGCATCTTGGTAGAGCATTACAACCCCAGGATATTGGGTTCGATTCCCAGGACCACCCATAGGTAAAAAATGTATTCACAAATGACTGTACTGTAAGTCGCTTTGGATAAAATGTCTGCAAAATGTTATAAATGATATTATATTTTACTAAAACATTTATTGGACGGCCCAACCTCTTGGGTGAATAGTCAGTATTGGACCTGACCTCAACTTACCCCAGAATGATGTGATGCGGGATGACACACTAAAGTACCAAAAAATGTTGGTAGGACCATTTCAAATCTGTTACATTTTATTGCCTACCCCCCCAAATTCTGTTTTCTTGGTTTTGTTTTCCAGGTTTTGGATTACCCCAGATTCTTTACAGTATTTTAAATAGTGTTCACAGTAATGCTTAAACCACATCAAGTGATGTCTTTTGAGGTCTGGGAAAAATCTAAGAACATTTGTGCGTGTAGTTGCCATTTAATTCAGTGAGAATGCCCATGTACTGTTGTTTGGTTAGCAGGTTTTCTGTAGTAAGCGCACATGTGATGTGATTCAGCCACCAATGGAATGGGTGGACTAAAAGGTCAGCAAAACTCTGTATTATTCAGAGCCCCTTGAAATGACACCATATATACATTCTACAGACCCTACAGTATTCCCTGCTGTACTTTTACTGTGGCACCGAGAATAGTTCTTGCTCTAAGACAATGTGTATTCCATACAGTTGAAGTCGGGAGTTTACCACCACTGCACAAATGTCTTGTTAACAAACGATAGTTTTGGCAAGTCGGTTAGGACATCTAGTTTGTGCAAGACACAAGTCATTTCTTGTGTTCTGTCTCCTAGAGATGAACGTACTTGGTGCGAAATGTGCAAATCAATCCCAGAACAACAGCAAAGGACCTTGAGGAGATGCTGGAGGATACAGGTACAAACGTATCTATATCCACAGTAAAACGAGTCCTATAATCGACATAACCTGAAAGGCCGCTCAGCAAGGAAGAAGCCACTGCTCCAAAACTGCCATAAATAAAGCCAGTCTACGGTTTGCAATTGCACATGGGGACAAAGATCGTACTTTTCGGAGAAATGTCCTCTGAAACAAAAATAGAACTTTTTGGCCATATTGACGATCGTTATGTTAGGATGAAAAAGGGGGATGCTTGCAAGCAGAAGAACACCATCCCAACCGTGAAGCACGGGGTTGGAAGCATCATGTTGTGGAGGTGCTTTA